>NC_074701.1:8432014-8732014 GCF_029448725.1 Salvelinus fontinalis
ATTGAGCACAGTTCTATGATGTGACGATTGATCCAAATGGACAGTGCTCAAACCAACAAAATGGACAACATGTTGCCATTGTCATTTTCTAATGAATATACTTTTCTATTGAAGTCAGGTCATATCAATGTACGTCACCTGGCACTGTGTCACTGTTTGTGAAGGTCGACAATGAACATCAGCTGAATTTACGGTATTTGTGATTTTGCCTGTGAAACAATGATTCCACAGGCCATTAAGAAAGGTTGGCTTCAGTCTTTATGTTGTAAAATGTTGAAATAAAGAATGTCTTGAAAATGTGCAGTGTGTTCTCTCTGTTTCTACTACATACATTATCTACCTGTTGTGTACATGTACGTGCCCACATTCACCTGACATGAGTTATGACCTCGGCAATCCCTCTAACGTCACCTCAACGCTGGCACCACTGAACAACGTGTGTCGAGAGAGTAGGACGGGAGAAAGAGAGAGATAAAAGGGGAAGAAATAACGAGGAGGTGAGGTAGAAAGAGAGGGAAATCTCTCTCTCTCTCTCTCGCTCTGGTTTCCTGCGGCAAACGGCAAAGAGCTCACACACGTACAGACTGTCTCTCCCAAACAACAGTAGCCCCTCTGTTACAGACAGGCCACTGATCACCACCACACACACACTAGCTTTAACCTGGAAGAGAGAGGACACAGAGAGTCAGTGTTGCATCATCATCGGAGGACATGACAGGGTACTTCAAAGTAGGCTATAAATATTGAACATATTAATTGTACTACACAACTTGAATTTGAACCCTTTACATGAATGTATAACAATTTTAAAGAAATAGTTATGCATTAATTTGCAATGTATCCATTGTAAAAATTTCACCAACTAATATGCAAACCATGACACCCAGTCCATGTCTACCCTTGTACTCTCATGGGATGTAAAGACATCACCATTTCAGGGTGCACTTGATTGATCATTTTAATCACACGTCTTCATCATGATTAAAATGACACAGTCGCCACTTCATTATTGAGATTATTAACATTGATTGATCGGATAAGATAGAGACTGGCCAAGATGGCGATGCTCCAGCTAGACTCGGAGCGTGAATGGACCCCGAAGCTTGTATTATGTGTGACTCTGAAGCCCGTCATGGCTACGATTGTGATTATGTGTGACTAATTCTATTGTCCCCCCCTCATTTCCCACTCTGTGTGTGTGTGTGTGTGTGTGTGTGTGTGTGTGTGTGTGTGTGTGTGTGTGTGTGTGTGTGTGTGTGTGTGTGTGTGTGTGTGTGTGTGTGTGTGTGTGTGTGTGTGTGTGTGTGTGTGTGTGTGTGCGCGCACCTGGCCCCCTTACTGTCTCTCTCCCTTTCTCTGCCCCCTGGGACCCACCACCCAAAAAACATATGGGGCCCCAACTCACCCACAAGCCCCTCACAATGATTACTAATCAAATTGCACATACTGGGAGAGAAAGGGGCCTGATGATTATTAGGGAAATTAATCAATGCCACACACACAATAGGAAACCTGCTAAGTGATCAGAGCCAGAGCCACTCGTCTGAACAAACACAAGCGTGCATGCACACACACACACACACACACACACACACACACACACACACACACACACACACACACACACACACACACACACACACACACACACACAGTGTGATAGATGTAGGGAAAAAATGTATACGTATTGGCAACAGAGCAAACAACCCACAATAATATGCCTAGAACCTACAGAGACATATAATAACTAAAGCGACTATGAATTATCAGGCGGATGTGATTCAACTCATGGAGGCAGAGGAGGAAGAGAAAGGAGGAAATCAGGTGAACTGAGGAGAGGACGAGAGGAAAATGTAAGAGAAGAGGAGAGGTGGATGAGTGGAAGAGAGGAGGATTCTTATTGACTGAGAGGCTAATGTCATACCATTGATTTCTCCCCACACACATTACCATCATAATCACACTATCGGCGGTGGAAGTCTAATCATGCTGGAGATTGTGTGTGTGGGGGCTCTGAGGACAGTGCTCCTGGATTAATAAGCGTGAAAAGGCCTGGTTATCTGACAACAGCTCAGCAGGACACACGCACACATGCCAACTAGCTGGGAGACAGCTGATACAACCTCCTACTGTTTTTATTAATTCTTCTGTCAGAAACATTATTAAAACACTCTGCTGGTTGTCTGAGCTTAAACGGCCCTGTTAATAACACAGTTACCACTGACTCACACACTGTACGCACACACACCATACAAACACACCGTACACACACACATTTCGCAAACTATAACAGATGAGATTCTGACAGCAGCGGTGAGGTATTGGAATCCCATAGTATATCATCTGGATGGTTGAAAAAATACATGATCAAACCTTCCATGTACAACCAGTATACAACCTGATACATACAAACACACATTCAGGGGTTGTGGGCTTGGGAGGCTTGGCTCAGTGAGAGGGGTAGTAGTCTCAGTTAGGAAGGTGAAAAAGGGTTAGGCGCTCACAGTCCCTCCTCCTCTTCCTCCCCTGCCTCTGTACCTGACTCACACAGGATCCTCAGCTCTGGAACACACAGACACATGAGTGCGGGCACAGGCACTCAGTTGGTAAAACATGGCCCTTGCAACGCCAGGAACCTGGGTTCGATTCTATTCTATTATGTGAGGTATGTGTCTGTGGTCTTACCTGAGTCAGTCTCTGTCCTCCTTCTGATCTCCGAAGGCAGAACATTTCTCACAAATACACAGAACAACCATTACACTCATATAACAACTGGTTTCAACGGGGCACTAGTTCATTTATCTGGGCCTGTATTCATAAAGCAGATCTAGGATCAGGTCCCCCCTCTGATTCATTATGATATCAATGGCAAAACTGATCCTAGATCAGCACTCCTACTCCAAGATGCTTTGTGAATTTGGTCCCCCATTGTCAGTGGTGTAAAGTACTTAAGTACAAATACTTTAAAGTACTACTTAAGTAGTTTTTTGGGGTATCTGTACTTTACTTTAATATTTATATTTTTGACAACTTTGACTTTTACTTCAATACCAAAAGAAAATTCCTAAAGAAAATATTAACTTTTTACTCCATACATTTTCCTTGAAACTCAAAAGTACTTGTTACATTTCGAATGCTTAGCAGGACAGGAAAATGGTCCAACTCCCGCACTTATTAAGAGAACATCCCTGGTCATTTCGAATGCTTAGCAGGACAGGAAAATGGTCCAACTCCCGCACTTATTAAGAGAACATCCCTGGTCATCTCTAGTACCGCCTCTGATCTGGCGGACTCACTCAACACAAATGCTTTGTTTGTAAATGATGTCTGAGTGTTGAAGTGTGTCCCTGGCTATCCATAAATACATTTTAAAACAAGAAAACTATGCCGTCTGGTTTGCATAATATAAGGATTGTGAAAAGATGTACACCGCCGTTCAAAAGTTTGCGGTCACTTAGAAATGTTCTTGTTTTTGAAAGAAAAGCACGTTTGTCCATTAAAATAACATCAAATTGATCAGAAACACAGTGTAGACGTTGTAAATTCATTTTGTTGCTGGAAACGGCAGATTTTTTATGGAATATTTACATAGGCGTACAGAGGCCCATTATCAGCAACCGTCACTCCTGTGTTCCAATGGCACGTTGTGTTAGCTAATCCAAGTTGATCATTTTAAAAGGCTAATTGATCATTAGAAAACCCTTTTGCAATTGTGTTAGCGCAGCTGAAAACTGTTGTGCTTATTAAAAAAGCAATAAAACTTGCTTTCTTTAGACTAGCTGAGTATCTGGAGCATCAGCATTATTGGGTTCGATTACAGGCTCAAAATGCCCAGAAACAATTAATGGCCGGAAACAATTAACTTTCTTCGGAAACTCGTCAGTCCATTCTTGTTCTGAGAAATGAAGGCTATTCTATGCAAGAAATTGCCAAGAAACTGAAGATCTCGTACAATGCTGTATACGACTCCCTTCACAGAACAGCGCAAACTGGCTCTAACCAGAATAGAAAGAGGAGTAGGAGGCCCCGGTGCACAACTGAGCAAGAGTACATTAGAGTGTATAGTTTGAGAAACAAACGCCTCACAAGTCCTCAACTGGCAGCTTCTTTAAATAGTACCCGCAAAACACCAGTCTCAAACATCAACAGTGAAGAGGCGACTCCAAAATGCTGGCCTTCTAGGCAGAGTTCCTCTGTCCAGTGTCTGTGTTCCATTGCCCATCTTAATCATTTTTATTGGCCAGTCTGAGATATGGCTTTTTCTTTGCAACTCTGCCTAGAAAGCCATCATCCCGGAGTTGCCTCTTCACTGTTGACGTTGAGACTGGTGTTTTGTGGGTACTGTTTAATGAAGCGATGGTTGTTGTGTAGATATTCCATAAAAAATCTGCCCAAAATTATTTTCTTTCAAAAACAAGGACATTTCTATGTGAACCCAAACTTTTGAACGGTAATGTATACTTTTACTTTTGATATTTAAGTATATTTAAAACCAAATACTTGTATACTCTTACTCAAGTAGTTTTTACTGGGTGACTTTCACTTTTATTGAGTCATTTTCTACTAATTTATCTTTACTTAAGTATGATAATTGGCTACTTTTTCCACCACTCCCCAGTGTTCACATGCCAGGATGACACCAGGTATAGTGAAAGATGATTGGTACAGATTCAAGTAGAAATTTCTAAAGTAAATCATTGTAACTTTGTTTATTAATTATGTAGCAATGTAAAACCTTAAGGAGAGAGAGAAAGACAAAGAGAGACAGATACAGAATGGCTGTATGCTGGACACCCAGCCTAGTGTCAGCAACCCCGGCCCCGGGCCGAACATACCCCTCTCCCTTAGCAGCTCTTCCTCCACCACACACACACACACACACACACACACACACACACACACACACACACACACACACACACACACACACACACACACACACACACACACACACACAAACACACACACACACACACACACACAGCGACAGTAGAGAGAGGGAGGGAGAGGAGTTTAAAAATAACATTGGGGGGGAACATAAGAGGAATGTCAAAATTATGTTGAGGAACCATAAGAGGTATGTCATAATGCTGTTGCGGAACTATAAGAGGAACGTAAAATGATGCTTGTGGAAAGTGATAGGAATGTATAATTATGCTCTGGGAACGTAAAAAGAGCATAAAAAGGCTTGTTTGCTGTGGAATTGAAGTAAATTCTATATCAAATCAAATGTTATTTGTCACATGCGCTGAATAGACCTAATTACTTACAAGCCTTTAACCAACAATGCAGCACAAGAAATAGAGTTAATAAAATACAAAAGTAAAAAGTAACACAAGAAAATGACATAAAAATAACGAGGCTATATATAGGAGGTACCGGTACAGAGTCAATGTGGGGGGTAAAGGTTAGTCGAGGTAATTTGTAAACTGACTATGCATAGATAATAAACAGAGAGTAGCAACAGTGTAAATACAAAGGGGTGGCCATTTGATTAATTGTCCGTGCATGCTTTGAGTACACGTCCTGGTAATCTGTCTGGCCACGGGGCTTTGTGGATGTTGACCTGTTTAAAGGTCTTGCTCACGTCGGCTACGGAGAGCATGATCACACAGTCGTCCAGAACAGCTGGTGCTCTCATGTATGCTTTACGGATGTTCCCTGTAGTCCATGGCTTCTGGTTGGGATATGTACGTACGGTCACT
The DNA here is from genome assembly GCF_029448725.1 of Salvelinus fontinalis. Lineage (NCBI taxonomy): Eukaryota > Metazoa > Chordata > Actinopteri > Salmoniformes > Salmonidae > Salvelinus > Salvelinus fontinalis. Next base: position 8,437,720 of record NC_074701.1, read on the forward strand.
GTGGGGACGACGTCGTCGATGAACTCATTGATGAAGCCGGGCACAAAAACATCTCCCAGTACGTGTGTGTGGGTCTCGCTCAGGTTCTCAAACATCTCCTTCATATGGGCCTCTATACAGGACAGGAACTCCTAGAGAGGGAGAAAGAGAAAAAGAGAGAAAGAGAGAAAGAGAGAGAGAGAGAGAGAGAGAGAGAGAGAGAGAGAGAGAGAGAGAGAGAGAGAGAGAGAGAGAGAGAATGAGAGAGAGAGAGAGAAAGAGAGAGAGAGAGAGAGAGAGAGAGAGAGAGAGAGAGAGAGAGAGAGAGAGAGAGAGAGAGAGAGAGAGAGAATGAGAGAGAATGAGAGAGAAAGAGAGAGAATGAGAGAGAGAGAGAGAGAGAGAGAGAGAGAGAGAGAGAGAGAGAGAGAGAGAGAGAGAGAGAGAGAAAGAGAGAGAATGAGAGAGAGAGAGAGAAAGAGAGAGAATGAGAGAGAGAGAGAGAGAGAGAGAGAGAGAATGAGAGAGCTGCAATGTTAAAATAACAGCACAGCACAGTATGACCACTACCATGACTATCCCTCGAAATGTGTTACTGTTATCATAAAACAGATATCTAACATATCACTGAGAAAACCGAAAGGCATAATCAATGTTCAGTTTTCATTTATACCAGTTCTACAGTAATGTGTATAAAAACAATACACCTTCATTATTCTATATGAAAAACAAACATTTTTCCTCATGACCTTTTGCTGTAGCCTAAAACAACCCCTTTCTATACGGCGTATTAGTATTGTTTGTTTCATCATGAAATTACCATACACTCATACAATTACAGCCCATATGAATTGCGTTCAGTAAGTGAAATATGCAGCCTTACAATAACACCGTCTATGGATCCAATAGTTTGGTGTCTGTGATCTAATTAGCTTAAACATTAATATCTCAGTGGTACGCCGACAGCGGTGGGCAGGGTGCAACGGTGTGTGTGTGTGCGCACGTGTGTGTGTGCGCACGTGTGTGTGTGTGTGCGCGCCTGTGTGTGTGCGTGCATGCATGTGTCCTGCTGCTACATTAGCTCTAGCTAGTGTAAAGCCCTGTAGGAGGCCTGTGTAGAGCAGTGACACTCCGGACTCACATTGTCGTTAAGACAATCATCACAACAGGGTCCTCACTGAGATGGGTAGTGAAACAACACATTTCAGTAGGTTACACACAGAATATCATCGACTAAATGAACATGCTGTAGACTAGAGCTTCCGCCATGGCCGTGCATGGCTAACTCCACTTCTGGAAATCATATTTCTCTCCTCTACTGCCTCCATCAGGTGTAATGAATGCATAGTTTCATAAAGACTTGTCTTGTGTCTGGATTTAATCTGATCCACCTGGTAGTTTATTCAAGCATCTCAGATGGGATATAAGAAATCGTGTACGTCAAGTCATGTCTCTGAGTATCGACAGACTTGGCTGCATATCCGGAAGTTTGTGACATGAGACTCCTGGAGCTTACAGAATGGCAACCATGATAGCAAAGCTAATTGCATGAAGAGGGGAAGCTATTCTCTTCCTTTGTGGGAGTGTTTCAGTAATAGAGGGTGGGGATACATAGGTGGGAGGTCGGGACTGATACCTTTTTACATTTTTTTTATTAATTTCATGGTTAAAAACGTTGTCTGTCTTTACTCAGGGGGACACAAGAGCTTTTAAGTCTCAACCCAGATACATATTGGAAAAACCCAGTGACTGTATATGGCATTTCAAAAGTAGTCTTTGAGGATAGACAGAGACTTGCTCTGACTACATGACCTCCTAAACGGTTGTTTAAACCAGCAAACCGACGGACGGCACAAACGTGACAATATAGGCAACAGAAAAACATTGAGGAAGAATAGGAAGAAAAATTGAAGAAAAATTGAAGAGAGAGAAGAGATAAACGGGCCTAATAAAGTTGATAACGTAAAGCCGGTTTTCCACAGATAAACGCAGAGTCGCTGCCGTCACCACCATCTATAATTTCATTCCTTAATTTGGACGAACATAAGTAATATATAGCATTAATTACCCTATTTAGTAGATAGCAACCTCATTCACATTTCTTCCCCTCCGCAATTAACATCACAACATCACACATTCTCATTTCCATTTTAATAACTTCCCAACAACGCGCCACCTCTGATGATGGTGATGTGTGTGTGTGCGGTGTGTGTGTAAGTGCGGGCGTGCAGCGGGTGCATCGTTGCATAAGGCAACCTAATGTCAATGTCTCTGTATGCTGGCGGTGACTGGTAATGGATTTAAAGGGTGTATATGGATATTTTAACAGTTTACGAAACAACTCAACAACCTCCCAGCCTATTCACAACCAATTGTCATCTGATTTCACCTCGTTTTAAAATAGAAGTATTTTTTATGTGCATTCTCAGAGAAAAACAGAAAGGATTTCCGTCAATTGCTCTGTGACATCGTTGGGTGGACCACTGAGTGCACTTGAATTGCCAACATTGTGCACATGTTCCGCATTTCAGACCATGTAGCCATCTTATGAAATGATTTTGCAACATAATGTTCTGACAATAGCCCAGTAGTCAAATTACGTGTCACAACCAGGGTTGGGGTCAATTCCATTCCAATTCCACTCAATTCAGACAGTAAACCAAATTCAAATTCCACCTTTCCCGAATTGAAAAGCATTGAAGAGAAATTCCAGTGTTGTTCCTGCATTGACCGGAATCGAAATGGAATTGACCCCAACTCAGGTCACAACGTTTTGGATTATTTACAGATGTCGATAGAGTGATAAATAGATGACAAGGTTATTTGCTATTCATCACTCAAACGTGCCGATCATAACAGCTGTACTATCATAATAACAACGCAGGCATTTTGTCATGTAAAATATGAGACGCAGGGAGGGATTGATCAGGGGGTGTTCATTCAACAAATAACCCGTTAGCTGTACAACTCAATGCCAGAGGAGTAGCCTACTCATACGTCCGAAAGGCTATTGACTGGGCGTGTACAGTCATACGGTCTGAATAATAGCTGCCACAGTCTCATCTTAGAAAACACGCCATGGTCTCTGCCTAGAAAACTCCTCAGACTCGCTAGCCTATTGTTCAAGCCATTATAGAGTACCACAGTATGAGTCATAACACCTATACAATCTAGAGGTCAAACAAGGAAATGGTTCCCAATCGTTATTCCACCATTCATTTTTCCCATAGGTGATTTTAGAAACACTTAAAATAAGGTCTGTGTTTCGTGTAGGCTTACCCTGGCATGACGTTTTGATAACTGTGTAAATCTCTCTAGGACAAGGCGACTTTTATCAATATATTTGTCTGTATTAGATCATTAGTATAGATCATTAGTATACCTAGTAGGCTAGGTTATGTCATGTTATTCAGTCCTAAATGCTATGGTGGGTTTTAAATGAATTGGTATTCACGTGTTTGCTTCTGAGGTAGAATTACTGTCATGTTATTGATGTCAAATTGCGGACCTTATTTGCATCTTCACTATTCCAGAACCAGAACCAAGTACGCTATTTCAACCTGGAACACTTTGGTCTGTTTCAGTCATTGCAGGAAGTCCAGAAGAGCAGCAGTGTGTGAAGGGTTTTGTCCCAGCCCAGCTCTAACACCCGACTTAAATAATCAACATAACGAATCACCGCCATATGATATGATTTGTAATCAGGTATGAGCTGGGCTGGAACGAAAGCTTATACACACTCCTGCCATTCAGATCTGGAGCTGTCCACCCCTTTAAGTACTATTGAGAGCTCCACTCTCAAGTTGAAGTTGTACTTGCTGACCGGATGCCAAGGCAGCGGCTGCTAAGAAAAAGGGGGCAGCTGCGGACCAGAAGACTGCAGCACTGGCCGACAACCTGCCCTGTCCGTCGAGTAGTATTGGTTGCTACTGGATGTGCCTTTAGGTTCATCCCCATGTGTAGGCTATTGCAGGGTTCTCTCGATCTCTACAAAACCAGTAGCCTCCTAAAGCACAAGCAAACTTAACTTCCTTGAGGAAGTACCAGTTGCGGGACCAATCTGATGAAAACATTCATCTGTTAAGTCTAATTTCCTAACAGCTCTGCCTTTCAGGGAGTAGAAACCATTCATCAGGCAGTCGATGGGCTGTCAGCCAATGATATGATAAATAAGAACACAAAATGAATCATGTTTTCATCAGATTGGTACAGCTATAATTACCAACGCATGTTTCGGGGGTTCAAGGCACAAACACACGCACGCACACGCCGCTTGTGGTGGCGAGACTAAAAGACAGACACACAGCCAGACACAGCCAGACAGACACGGTAATTTCATGGCTGTGCGCCTGAGTAATACGTCCCCACGTCCTGATCCAGATGGCGCAACGTCTTCATCTGCGGGGGGAACTAATGATGTGGGTCGTGTGTTTCGGGCGGAAAAACAACAATAAGCGCGTCTTTAACCTTCAACAGCAGCCTGAGCATGTGTGTGTGAGCGTGTGTGTATTACTACAGATAAAATGAACAGATATCAATTACTGGGCCCACTGAGGGGTGGTCAGATGGGACAATCCAAATCCATTTACAGGAATAATCAAACATACCCATAGGGTTTGACGGCCCAACGCACACACGCACACACAGCACAGTGACATTGGGAGGTGTGTGTGTGTGTGTGTGTGTGCGTGTGTGTGTGTGTGTGTGTGTGTGTGTGTGTGTGTGTGTGTGTGTGTGTGTGTGTGTGTGTGTGTGTGTGTGTGTGTGTGTGTGTGTGTGTGTGTGTGTGTGTGTGTGTGTGTGTGTGTGTGTGTGTGAGTGAGGGGGATTAGGGGCACCTGTGTGACAAAGATGTCATCTAGCCAATGAACCGACATGCACCTAAGGACGCACACACTCAAGGTCCTCACAAGTATAGTAATACCAACAAACAGTGTAGTTTGATCATGTTACCGCCACAGCGCCCGGCTCTCTCCCCAGTCGTTTGTGGACAGAGCAAATAGCAGAGATGATTACACCACGTTTCCTCTGGGGGTTGCTAGTCAGCTTCCTCTGACGAGACAGAAAACATCAATCAATCAATGAATCAGTAAGTCAGTCCTTAAGTCAGACATACACCCAAAATACACAAGTGCAGACCTGAGCAAGAACAGTAGATCATACTGAAGTGGTTCACTTTGACAGGCATACAAATCTGATATTCTGTGCAGGCTTGCATCTCACCTGTGTGCATACCTAAGTGACGTGTCTGTGCGTCCATACACGTGTGCGGTCTCACCTTTGTACAGCTGCCAAGCCTTGAGTGATGTCTCCTCCCCTATCCTCTAAATCTGATTGGCTGACGGCTCACACGTATAGGGGTCTTCTAGAATGGTGCGTCTCTCAGTCAGGATCTCAGACCACACACTCTCAACTAGGGACATCAGCTCTGTAACACTCAGATCAATCTTACGGGCGACGGGTGCAGGCCTCGACCAGGGACATCTGTCACTACCGTCACACATGCACACATAGTACCACCTCTGTCTGAGTCAGGTACTTGGCTGAGTGCGGTAGTGCGTCTAGTCTTTGATAGGGAAAAGATGAGACAGGGTTCTCCGCTGGGGTTTCTTGTGCGTTTCACACCCAAAGCCTTCTGGTCAACTGTAGGGCACAAACAATATCCCACAGCATAGACCTACAATTAATACAACGCATCCATGATCACAAAGTCAATCATGAATCAATCACAGGACTCACTCTTCAACACCCCGTGCATGTTGCGTGTGTGCATGAGCGTGTGTGTGCGTTTGTGTGTGCATGGGTGCTTACACATGTGCGTACAGGTGTTTACCTACCTGCCAAATCGTATCAACAGTAGACAGTGCAGTAGGCAGGTTTTGAAGTTCACTCTGGAGTTATAGTTTGCCATGACTATGTCCCAGCTCGCCATTACCACTCGCAGTGTCCTGAAGACAGCCCCCAAACGACACACACAGGCCAAACAGGAAGTAGAGCAGGCCTGGGTTGGTGTTGATGTAGAGGGAGGAGACTTTGTTCTCTCTCTGCGATAGGCCTTTCTCCAGCCCCTGACAGGAAAGAGCAGGTGGAAAGTTCAGACCATTGAAGATAGGTAGAAGGCCTGCGTTCCAGGCAGACTACGTTGCTGTCGCGCAGTGTGCAATAGCGGTTGCAGTTGCGTGCCACGTCGAACATCAGACTTCTATATCAAATGATGTGCTTAGCTATATGGCAGCTGACTGCAATATAGTCGACCTGGAACGCCACCAACGATTTTATGAGTAGAGTTGACATGACTCCTTACTTACTCTGTATATGAAGGACAATCATTTTTATCTGAACATTCTGTAATGTTACTTTCACCCATGGCAGTACATAGCACTCAGTGTTTCCCACCAACACTATCTGGTCAGCCAGGAAGATGAGCAGGTTCTCTGGCTCAACCAGAAACAAGCCGCTGAAGAGTTTCTCCATAAACTGTTGACTGAAAAATACCATGTTCTCCATCAGTGTTCACCTGCCCCTCAGGTCTCTGGGAGTTTGAGTCTGGTGACAGAGAGGGAGAAAGATCTGTTGAGTGATAAAATACAATACTTTATTGGCCATTTCCATGGAAATTCAATTTGTGATTGTGTGTGTGTGTGTGTGTGTGTGTGTGTGTGTGTGTGTGTGTGTGTGTGTGTGTGTGTGTGTGTGTGTGTGTGTGTGTGTGTGTGTGTGTGTGTGTGTGTGTGCGTGTGTGCGTGTGTGTGTGTGTGTGTGTGTGTGTGTGTGTGTGTGTGTGTGTGTGTGTGTGTGTGTGTGTGTGTGTGTACGTGCGCGGTTGTGAGTGTTCGTGCATGGGAGAGGTGTGTTTGTGCTTGCGTTAGTGCATACAATGCATTCTGAAAGTGCTCAGATCCCTTTAACTTTTTCCAAATTTTGTTACGTTACAGATTTATTCTAAAATTGATTAAGTTGTTGTTTTTTCCCCTCATCAATCTACACACAATACCCCATAATGACAAAGTAAAAAGAGTTTTTTTGAATTTTTGAAAATGTATAAAAAAAACAACAGTACAAAAGTATTCAGACAATTTACTCAGTACTTTGTTGAAGAACATTCGGCAGCAATTACAGCCTCGAGTCTTCTTGGGTGTGACGCTACAAGATTGGCAGACGTGTATTTGGGAGATTCTACCCATTCTTCTCTGCAGATCCTCTCAAGCTCTGTCAGGTTGAATGGGGTGCGTTGCTGCACAGATATGTTCAGGTCTCGCCAGAGATGTTCGATTGAGTTCATGTCCGGCCTCTGGTTGGGCAGCCCAAAGACAATCAGAGACTTGTCCCAAAGCCACTCCTGCGTTGTCTTGGCTGTGTGCATAGGGTCGTTGTCATGTTGGAAGGGGAACCTTTGCTCCAGTCTGAGGTCCTGAGCGCTCTGGAGCAGGTTTTCATCAAGGATCTCTCTGAACTTTGCTCCATTCATCTTTGCCTCGATCCTGACAAGTCTCCCAGTCCCTGCCGCTGAAACATATCCCACAGCATGATGCTGCCACCACCATGCTTCACCATAGGAATGGTGCCAGGTTTCCTCCAGACGTGACGCTTGGCATTCACGTCAAATAGTTCAATCTTGGTTTCATCAGACCGGAGAATCTTGTTTCTCATGGTCTGAGAGTCATTTAGGTGCCTTTTGGCAAACTCCAAGTGGGCTGTCATGTGCCTTTTACTGAGGAGTGACTTCCGTCTGGCCACTCAACCATAAAGGCCTGATTGGTGGAGTGCTGTGTAGATGATTGTCCTTCTGGAAGGTTCTCCCATCTCCACGGAGGAAGTCTGCAGCTCTGTGAAAGTGACCATTGAGTTCTTGGTCACCTTCCTAAACAAAGCCCTTATCCCCTGATTGCTCAGTTTGGCCGGGCGGCCCGCTCTAGGAAAGTCTTGGGGGTTCCAAACTTCTTCCATTTATAAATGATGGAGGCCACTGTGGTCTTGGGGACCTTCAATGCTGCAGAAATGTTTTGGTACCCTTCCACAGATCTGTGCCTCGACACAATCCTGTCTCGACACTACAGAAAATTCCTTCGACCTCATGGCTTGGTTTTTGCTCTGACAGGCACTGTCAACTATGGGACTTTACCATAGATGGACTCCAATCAAGTTGTAGAAACATGTCAAGGATGATCAATGGAAACAGGATGCACTTGAGCTCAATTTCGAGTCTCATAGCAAAGGGTCTGAATATTTATTTAAATAAGGTGTTTCTGTTTTCATTTGTAATAAATTTGCAAAAATGTCTAAAAACCTGTTTTCACTTTGTCATTATGGGCTATTGTGTGTATATTGATGAGAAAAAACATGTATTTAATCGATTTTAGAATAAGGCTGTAACGTAACAAAATGTGGAAAAAGTCAAGGGGTCTGAATACTCTCTGAATGCACTGTATGTGAGGTGTGTGCATGAGTGCCTGAGTTGTGTGTGTGTACTCTACCCTGTGTGTTGAGGTGTGTGTTATGTCCATCCCCTTGACGGGTCATGTGGATGACCTCCATGAGAAACTCAAGCAGTTCAGTCTGGATAACCTGTCTCTGCCCCGACGACGCTCCTTCTGGGGAATACTGCCACACACACACAGATTGGTGAACATGTGCTCCTAAGGCAGCAGCCAGCCTTGTCTTCTCTCCATCTCCCATGGTGTTAAGCTACAACGTGTGACTCAATTAATACTTTGCCTCTCTTTCTCATAGCTGGGCCAAGAGCGGCACCTTCTGGAGAAAGCAGGGGAAGACAGTCATTCAGGAAGTTCACCGGTGTGTGTGTGTGTGTGTGTGTGTGTGTGTGTGTGTGTGTGTGTGTGTGTGTGTGTGTGTGTGTGTGTGTGTGTGTGTGTGTGTGTGTGTGTGTGTGTGTGTGTGTGTGTGTGTGTGTGTGTGTTTCCCTCTAGTAACAGCAGTAGGGTGGGTGTGTTCCTTGGCAGGCACATTGAGCAGGCTGTCCAGCAAGAGGATACGGATTAAGTCACACACCTGCTTCCTGATTGGCTGACAATCCCCCTTAGGTGCCTCCCCCTGAGGGAGAGGAGAGTAGAGCTAAAACATCACTATTTATCAAAACCCCCATTCTAGGTCTGATGCCCCCACAGGAGGAAGATTAAGACGAGCAGAAGAAGGACACACACCTCAGTGTAGTCTGGGGGAAACAAAGTGCTGGCGAGTGTGTGTAGGATCTCCATAGTCCGTCTCAGGGCATTGATTGTGTACCAGACACAGGAACTGTATCACAATGCTGGGAAACTGCAACTCCCAAGATGCATCAGTGGCAGACAACCGCTATACATGGAGAGAGATGACAGACAGGACAGCATTTAGATTGAGGAAGGGTGATATACTAAGTTCATACTGATGACTTTAATAGTAACCATAGACAATGTTGTGTTTTAAGACTACTTTTGTGCAATTTATAGATAGATAAAGATAAAGTCCCCAAAAATACCATAAGGTTAGATTTGATAAACCATCATGAAAATTGGCAGATTTCAGCAAAGCCTATAGGTCAAAGCTGTAAATGCATTTGCCTGCTTATACATTGTGGGTCATCCCTTGTGTTGGGTCTACCTGGCTACCAAATAGTTTAAAATGTTTGTATTTTAAGCTACTTGGTGTTTGCTTTTACCTTGATGATCACAACAATGATTTTTTTTTAAACATCAGAAATTGCAGAAAAAAATGTAATATTCTTACTTTCAAGGTGGTGTATTAAATACAAAGTTACCTTTTACACTCTAAGTTATAAGTCTTCCCTGAAGTCTACTGGTTACAGTGATATATAATACGATATTATACACTGTGTCACCTTTAAGAAACGTGACAGAAAACCGTCCCTGTACATGTCACTCTAGGTAAAATCCCTTGAGAATGTATTATGTCTAGCAGGGAGATAGGTAACCTTATTACAAATTCCCTTCCAATGACTGTTATTAGCACCTCACAACCTGGGCTGCACACTCCACTCCCCATCCCCCGTCACTGGAGCCTGAAAGTCTAGAGGGTACCATAAACCTGCCTCTCAAACTCTCTCTGACCTGTTTGACCTGTGCCCTGATAGGTTGCTAGGGAGGTTACTAGGGGGGAGGACATCTGCCCATCCTCTTGACTATACACAGGTCGAACAATACTTGCAGTCTCCCTCAAGAAGTGGCAGAGAACAACAATCTCTTTCTCTGCCCATCAACAACTGGACTCACTCGTATCTTTGGACTTGTGGGATGGTGTGTGTGTCCAAAGTGAGTTGTGTGACACGTATATATTGTTCTCAATAGTTAGTTGTTAGTTTTGTTGTATGCTGCCTTTGTGTACATGTGTAGCTGTATTGTAATACGTGCAGGCGGCATATTCATTTTCATACAGTCCGTCCCTTGTTAATAACCTTGTTGCTCTACTTGTGCTATCAGTAATAGTATTGTGGGCAGTGTATTCATTACCTCTTCTCTTCACTTTTCATCCCCACGATCATCTTGGTCAGTGTGTTTAAATAAAGTTCCCTGTGTGTAACTATTGGGCTGCTTTTTTCCTCTCTAACTGGGGACGGTGTCAGTGAGTCCCAAACCAGTAAAATGCACAGAGCTGGGTCGCACTCTTTCAAACTTGTATTATTAACAAAATGCCTTTATGATGACACAACAAAACTTTTACGAAAAAGCCAGAATAAGTCCAACGAAAGATGTCTAGGTATATTGCCATTGTAGATTTAGCCTATTACACTATAGGCAGCTGTGTTCCAATATGCCCACCAACCAGCTCCATGGGGCAAAATAGGACAGGTTTCACATGGCTATATAATGCCCAATGATGGCTTAAAATGTTTGAGGTCCAAATATGCCCTAAATATGTACCCTTTAACAATGTTGTGCAAAAATCTAACCGGAATGCCTGGATTTTTTCAATGTTTTCACCCTCGTTTAATTTGATTTTACATTTAATTATGTGGATATATTGAAGCAACATCTCACCTCTTGAAATTTGCGACCAAGTTAAATCTTGGTCGCAAATGGGTCTTCCAAATGGACAATGACCCCAAGCATACTTCCAAAGTTGTGGCAAAATGGCTTAAGGACAACAAAGTCAATGTATTGGAGTGGCCATCACAAAGCCCTGACCTCAAACCTATAGAAAATTTGTGGGCAGAACTGAAAAAGCGTGTGCGAGCAAGGAGGCCTACAAACCTGATTCAGTTACACCAGTTCTGTCAGGAGGAATGGGCCAAAATTCACCCAACTGCTTGTGGGAAGCTTGTGGAAGCCTACCCGAAACATTTGACCCAAGTTAAACAAATTAAAGGCAATTCTACCAAATACTAAGTGAGTCTATGTAAACTTCTGACCCACTGGGAATGTGATGAAAGAAATAAAAACTGAAATAAATCACTCTACTATTATTTTGACATTTTACATTCTTAAAATAAAGTGGTAATCCTAACTGACCTAAGACAGGGAATTTTTACTAGGATTAAATGTCAGGAATTGTGAAAAACTGGGTTTAAATGTATTTGGCTAAGGTGTATGTAAACTTCTGACTTCAACTGTACGTACATGTAGGTAGAGTAATTTAAGTGACTTACGCATAGATGATAACAGAGAGTGTCAGCAGCGTAAAAGAGGAGGGGGGAATGCAAAGAGTCTGGTTAGCCATTTGATTAGATGTTCATCAGTCTTATGGCTTGAGGGGAGAAGCTGTTAAAAAGCCTCTTGGAGCTAGACTTGGCGCTCTGGTACCGCTTGCCATGCGGTAGCAGTGAGAACAGTCTATGACTAGGGTGGCTGGAGTCTTTGACAATTTTTAAGGCCTTCCTCTGACACCGTATTCCTCTGACACGCCTTATGGCCGGAGGCCGAGCAGTTGCCATACCAGGCAGTGATGCAACCAGTCAGGATGCTCTCGATGGTGGAGCTGCATAACCTTTTGAGGATCTGAGGACCCATGCCAAAACTTTTCAGTCTCCTGAGGTGGAATAGGTTTTGTTGTGCCCTCTTCACGACTGTCTTGGTGTGCTTGGACCATGTTAGTTTGTTGGTGATGTGGACACCTAGGAACTTGAAGCTCTCAACCTACTCCACTACAGCCCCGTCGATGAGAATGGGGGCGTGCTCGGTCCTCATTTTCCTGTAGTCCACAATCATCTCCTTAGTCTTGATCACGTTGAGGGAGAGGTTGTTGTCCTGGCACCACACGGCCAGGTCTCTGACCTCGTACCTATATGCTGTCTTGTCATTTTTGGTGATTAGGCCTACCCCTGTTGTGTCATCTGCAAATTAATGATGGTTTTGGAGTCGTGCCTGGCCGTGCAGTCATGAATGAACAGGGAGTACAGGAGGGAACTGAGCACGCACCCCTGAGAGGCCCCCGTGTTGAGGATCGGCGTGGCAGATGTGTTGTTACCTACCCTTGCCACTTGGGGGCGGCCTGTCAGGAAGTCCAGGATCCAGTTGCAGAGGGAGGTGTTTAGACCCAGGGTCCATAGCTTAGTGATGAGCTTTGAGGGCACTATGGTGTTGAACGCTGAGCTGTAGTCAATTAATAGCATTCTCACATAGGTGTTCCTTTTGTCCAGATGTGAAAGGGCAGTGTGGAGTGCAATAGCGATTGCACCATCTGTGGATCTGGTGGGGCGGTATGCAAATTGGAGTCGGTCTAGGGTTTCTGGGATTATGGTGTTGATGTGAGCCATGACCAGCCTTTCAAAGCACTTCATTATTACAGACGTGAGTGCTATGGGTCGGTAGTCATTTAGGCAGGTTACCTTAGTGTTCTTGGGCACAGGGACTATGGTGGTCTGCTTGAAACATGTTGGTATTACAGACTCAGACAGGGAGAGGTTGAAAATGTCAGTGAAGACACTTGCCAGTTGGTCAGCGCATGCTCGGAGTACACGTCCTGGTAATCTGTCTGGCCCTACGGCCTTTTGAATGTTGACCTGTTTAAAGATCTTACTCACATCGGCTGCGGAGCGCGTGATCACACGGTCGTCCGGAACAGCTGATGCTCTCATGCATGTTTCAGTGTTACTTGCCTCGAAGCGAGCATAGAAGTAAGTTAGTTTGTTGAGGAACAAAAAAATATTTATTCAATTTTAGAATAAGGCTATAACGTAACAAGATGTGTACGTTTTCTCCTATCACAGCCATTAAACTCTGTAACTGTTTTTAAGTCGCCATTGGTCTCATTGTGAGACCATCATTTTTTGAATGCTATAACACAACAAAATGTGGTAAAAGTCAAGCGGTGTGAATACTTTCTGAAGGTAGTGTATCATTGTAACCAGTAGACTTCAGGGAACACTAAAGAACATTTTAAAGGGTTTAAATGTTAAACAAAATTAAAAAAGGTGAAAACATTGACAAACAAATGTGCAAAAAATGTAAAGGCTACATATACACTCAGTGGCCAGTTTATTAGGTGAACCACCCCGTTCACAGAAATTGTTGTCTCCAGGACCTTCAGAACTGACTGGAAAGGGGGGGGTAGAGAGTTACAGAAGAATCACACACACTATTCTGACTCCATTCGTGCTTTAGTCCTTTCTGACTATCTAACGAACAAGGTAGAGGATGTTACATTATAGAGTTACATTTACATTTACATTTAAGTCATTTAGCAGACGCTCTTATCCAGAGCGACTTACAAATTGGTGCATTCACCTTATGACATCCAGTGGAACAGCCACTTTACAACAGTGCATCTAAATCTTTTAAGGGGGGGGGGGGGGTCAGAAGGATTACTTTATCCTATCCTAGGTATTCCTTAAAGAGGTGGGGTTTCAGGTGTCTCCGGAAGGTGGTGATTGACTCTGCTGTCCTGGCGTCGTGAGGGAGTTTGTTCCACCATTGGGGGGCCAGAGCAGCGAACAGTTTTGACTGGGCTGAGCGGGAACTGTACTTCCTCAGTGGTAGGGAGGCGAGCAGGCCAGAGGTGGATGAACGCAGTGCCCTTGTTTGGGTGTAGGGCCTGATCAGAGCCTGGAGGTACTGAGGTGCCGTTCCCCTCACAGCTCCGTAGTCAAGCACCATGGTCTTGTAGCGGATGCGAGCTTCAACTGGAAGCCAGTGGAGAGAGCGGAGGAGCGGGGTGACGTGAGAGAACTTGGGGAAGGTTGAACACCAGACGGGCTGCGGCGTTCTGGATGAGTTGTAGGGGTTTAATGGCACAGGCAGGGAGCCCAGCCAACAGCGAGTTGCAGTAATCCAGACGGGAGATGACAAGTGCCTGGATTAGGACCTGCGCCACTTCCTGTGTGAGGCAGGGTCGTACTCTGCGGATGTTGTAGAGCATGAACCTACAGGAACGGGCCACCGCCTTGATGTTAGTTGAGAACGACAGGGTGTTGTCCAGGATCACGCCAAGGTTCTTAGCGCTCTGGGAGGAGGACACAATGGAGTTGTCAACCGTGATGGCGAGATCATGGAACGGGCAGTCCTTCCCCGGGAGGAAGAGCAGCTCCGTCTTGCCGAGGTTCAGCTTGAGGTGGTGATCCGTCATCCACACTGATATGTCTGCCAGACATGCAGAGATGCGATTCGCCACCTGGTCATCAGAAGGGGGAAAGGAGAAGATTAATTGTGTGTCGTCTGCATAGCAATGATAGGAGAGACCATGTGAGGTTATGACAGAGCCAAGTGACTTGGTGTATAGCGAGAATAGGAGAGGGCCTAGGACAGAGCCCTGGGGGACACCAGTGGTGAGAGCACGTGGTGAGGAGACAGATTCTTGCCACGCCACCTGGTAGGAGCGACCTGTCAGGTAGGACGCAATCCAAGCGTGGGCCGCGCCGGAGATGCCCAACTCGGAGAGGGTGGAGAGGAGGATCTGATGGATAAGGCAGAGAAATACCAGTTAACATGTTTACTGAAGAGATAATATGGCAACAATACAGGCATAACTCCAGGTCCTTGAGCCAATACAGAATTAACCCTTTACAGGACAGCACAAACAGAAAAGCCTGGACCAAGCTATTCAGTTCACAATCACTATTCAGATGTATGAGGTATGTGAGTATGCAGTCACGGAAACATCAATGACCAGCGGCTAGATATGCTATGAGTAATGATGTATAATGCATTCGATTGCCTTTCGAGAAGCTACATCGAAGTCCTATCTCTTTCGTGGTGCTGTTCAGTCAATTAAAACAAGCAGGTCATGAAGAGATGAAAAATAGTCCAGGCATAAATAAATCACTAAATCATAAATGATTTGGGGTAACCATTGTTGAGGACTAAGCTAAATGTGATAAGCTTCTGCTAATTTAGTGGTCTAATCCATCAGATATGTAATGTAGTGGCAGAACGCAGGGAGAAATGTGATTAACAAGAACTGGAGTAATCACAATGGCTATCAACACACGCCAACCGAGGTCACACAATTGGATTGCCATGCGCTTTAACCAAGTTAACACACATTAACACACTCGCGCTCGCGCTCACACACACACACACACACAGATCGTCTGCGAGTTAGTACCCCTTCCACTCTGATCTATAAAAATGGACACGTACAGTAAGACGCTAACTCATTTAGACCTAATCAGGTTTATCAGCCATTCTCTGATGTGAAAGAGGTCCTAATCTTCAGAGAGCTATAGAACAAGGCTGGAGGGGTAATCGAATAGCACCCTGGCTAACAGCTAAACCTGTATTAGCGAATCAATCTGCATTTGTCTGTAATGCAATAAGGTTCCCGGAGGATGAGATAACAAATTCACTGCCTTATTATGCTTTAAATGTGTTACAATTTGCTACAATTAGATGTGAAAATTTAATTTGCAGATCAGTCCATTTCACCTCATGCTTTAGCAGAATGTGTTGGACAACAATCCATAATACATTAGCGATATGTGTGTGTGTGTGTGTGTGTGTGTGTGTGTGTGTGTGTGTGTGTGTGTGTGTGTGTGTGTGTGTGTGTGTGTGTGTGTGTGTGTGTGTGTGTGTGTGTGTGTGTGTGTGTGTGTGTGTGTGTGTGTGTGTGTATGCCCATCTGTCTGTGTGCAAGCATGTGTGCGTGTGTGTGAGAGTGCTTTTGCACACGTGTGTGTGTGTGTGTGTGTGTATACCTGCAGCAGGTCATGTTTGAGGCCCAGCTCCTGTTGTGTAGAGGAACAGAAAGCTCCTATAACCGTAGACATGAACTTGTCAGGATTGATCTCTGATAGGTCCTCCAGGTCCTCTGTACTACTTATCATATAGGAAGATCTTTACGTAGGGAGCCATCCCTCTACACTCAGTGAGTACACAATCGTTTAAAAAAAATATTACTGGTTGTATCTACAAACGGCCTGTACAGGTCCAGAAAGATACATCCGTTCTTTTGTTATTTTTGTTTTACACTGCCTGCAAACAGGCTGGATGATTCAGAATTCATTGAAGAGCTTGAAAGATTCATTGACGAGAGATACTTACGAGCTCAAAGAAACTGGTTGCTGGTTTCGGAGGATTCAAGAACGGTTAAGGACAACAAACCCAATCAACAAAACAAACCAAAGTCAATTTGGCCAAGCCGTATCAACGAAAGCATCGAACCATCCCCAAGCAAGAGGGCGCGCTTGGAGAGTGGGGAGAGGTTTACGGATATGGATGTCCACTTGTTGAAATCCATGAATGAAAAGCTTGCCAAACTTGATATCTTGGATATACTACGAGAGGACATCAATGCATTATGTGCCAGTCTAAATACAGCCAATGTCAGATTGATGATCTAAGGTAAGAGAACACAGTGTTGAAAGGTAATGTAGACTCTATTCATGGCAAGGTGGAGGTGGTGCAAAGGGAGAACAAACAACTTAAAGAAACCTTGCTTGATGTACAGTGTCGATCAATGTGGGACAATCTTTTCAGGGATACTGGAGAATGACAACAGCAGAGGCTGTGAGGACACTGTCCGAGACTTTATGTCAACTCAGCTGAAACTGCCCACAGATGTCGTGCGTAATGTCACTTTCTCCAGAGTCCATAGAATGGGTAAGGCATCTGGGAATAGGCCAAGGGATGTTATTTGATGTTTTGAACATTTTAATAATTAAGCAAACTGAAATGGCGAAGAGCAGGGGCAGAGAACCCAGAAACACTGATTTTGGAATGAATGATCACTTCCCCACTGAGATCAATGAAAGGAGAAAAAAAGTGTATCCTATCATGAAGGTAAAGCGTTGTCTGAATCAACGAGTCTCCATGGTGATGGATAAACTTTACATCAACGGGCAACTGTATCGGGACTCTAGAGTAACTAGTTGGCTATTTTAATTTAATGTTCAAATCTGAGTTTGTGTGTTGTGGTGTATCATAGCAACTTCAACTATAATGAATACATGCTCTTTTGATATCCACTTAATAAGGAAAGGGCTGCATATAGCTCAGGTTAATGTATGTAGCCTTCCGAACAAAATACATGAGGTTTTTAACTAGGTCAACAGAAATAATATTCATATTTTTGCTTTGACGAAATGCATTTGGATGCATCTGTAAATAATGAGCAAATTAACATTAATGGATATAGTCTACTGAGAAGGGACAGGAATCAAGGATATAGTCTACTGAGAAGAGATAGGAATAGGACTGGTGGGGGTGTAGCACTGTACATTCAGAATCATATACCCTTTAAGAGGAGGGATGACCTTAATGTATGTCAAATAGAGGCACTATGGGCTCAAGTACATCTGCCTCACCAGGCACCCATATTGGTAGAATGTGTGTATAGACCTAAGGTGTCCTATCTGGATGACTTGTGCACTGGGTTTGACCTGGCCACAGATAGTAACAGAGGTGTATTTATCGTGGGTGATTTTATTATAAATAGTGTCATGACTCTACTGTGAAGATCTGAAGGATCAGGTTACAGTGGGTCCGCTCTACATGGCCCTCTCTCTCCTGCAGAGGTGGAGGGGGCCACTTTATGGCGGTCGTAAAATACTCTGCATCTGGGCTCTGTAGTATGGAGATTGGAATGTGACTGTGGAACACACAGAGACACTTGGACATCAAAAGGTTGAATAATTGAACAGTGTTTCTGTATTCCAAGCAGCTGGAGTGGTCCGTGGACACTTAAGGAACAGCCATGTCGAGTTTGTTTCATTTGGTGACCTCGTGAAGGACAGAAGACACACATTACTGTGTCTTTGGTTGTATACACTTCTCAATTATGAGGTTTGCATCTGAATGTTGTATGAAATAAATGATTGAGTATAGCAATACTTTTGGAAAGATAACAATGTGATCTTAGTCTTCTAAGTGAGAATTGTTTTTCATAGTAACTTAGGATCAGTCAGTGGCCACGCCCCCGTGAGTACAGACATTACAAGGCGTCATGGAACGCCCCCTTTTCTATTAAGTATAAAACCCACTTCCGACAAAATGTAAATTTTACCAGAAAACATGGCAGCTGTCGCTACATGTTGAAATGGTTGGCAACTCTACCGAAGGACAAGACCAGAGAACGTGGAGATCATTCCCACGTTGAAATGGCTAAGAAATCTACAAACTAAAGAACACTTATTCAGGCTGCAGCTGTTTAAGTACTTTAGTCTGATAAACGCAACCGGTCGAATGACCGAATGGTACTCTGACATATCCATTATAACAAGCTACAACTACGAAAGACTTTGATCTCTGGTGGACAAGACAGAGACTTTCTGTCGACAATCTATCCAGCAGACGGACTTAGGGGGCTGGCCCTCAGGGGGGCTGGCCCTCCCTACCGTACCTCCAAATAAAATATTGAAATATTGATCATTTATTTGACCGTGACGCGCGCTGACAAAGACGCATAAACCTCAGATAAAGCATTCGAGCGAGCGAAACTGCGCCCCTATGTCTCAATATGTGTTGACCATGTGTCTGATGCTGTCGGCACCAAAATAATATGGCATGTCATACTATTTCTTGCCAGACAGCATCTGATACATGGGCAACATATAGAAGGGCGCCGTTTCGCTCGCTCGGATGCTTTTACCCGGTGATATTGTTTCAGCAGAGAGGAAGAGCCGAAGCGAGAGGGCTCACTGGCCAAAATCTGTACAGAATAATCCCAATGCGTTTCTAAGGCATACTGTTTAGACCTACAGTAAGCTTGTCAACAGCCTTTCAGCCTTTGGGACAACGACTCCCATTGTTAGAGCGGAGACATGAGCATCTCGTCATTATACCGATCTCTGGTTTCAGCCTCTTGCAAAGTGGAAAGGGAAAGTGACGAGGCACAATGCACTGTTAGGATGCTGGCTTCTGTTCAAATAAATGTATGTTTTGCCAAAATTAGATAATTACTTCTGTCTAAATAAAAACACCAAAAAGCATGACTTACTGTAGCCACAGAGGATCATTAGCTGAGGATTGTTTCAAATCCAAAGTGTGTAGGCCTAGTGAAAAGCATCTAAAATATGTGTGAAGATAATGTGTCTTGAGTATCATTTGAAATGTTTCAACAAGAAGAAGGGGAGGGGTGTGAGGCGAATATATGGTTGCCTCTCTCCAGAATGCACTCAGTTGTCTTCCGGCCAATTCTTGCGCATTCATGGTTTCATTATGTGAATTGTTTGCCCTTTGATAGTTTTTTTTGTTTTTTTATCAATTCTCCATTACATATGTCACCAGTAGGCCTAGTAAATGTACCGTTAATCCCCGTCATATGGTTACATACGTTTTTGTTAATGCATGTATTAATTACAGTCATTTAACATTATCGGTGTGGAAACGTTATTTGTAGAGTTCACAACCTACTACACTTGTGAGAAGCAAGTTGTTTTATTTATTTCATAACCATTACGTGTTTTGTCAATCTTTTCATTGTCTTTTGTTTGGAGTGCTCCATGAGCAATGAGCATGCGTCTGGTTTCTCTGTCCTGATAACATTGAAGGAGCATGCGTGCCTGTGCAAGCATAGAAGTAGACCTACCTGGCGTGCAAATGTAGGAAAGTGCCCATTTGGCAATGTCTGATTTCTGATTGTCCTAACACACCACATAAATTGGTCGTAGAAAAACAGTGTTATGATCTGAGCCACCCAGTAGAGGTCTGGCCAAGGATGAATACGCTTCGGGGACCGAGCCGTAACATAAGTCAATGATCTTATTTTTCCTTGTTAGACAAGCCACATACTGGGTGTAAGTACTCAAAGTGCGCTTAAGAGTACAGCAATTGAAATCCCCCATGATGAATTTGGGCGCATCAGGGGAAATCGCATCAAGCTCTTGAGTGAGGTTAAAAATGATGTTAGCTGCATTGACAATGTTTGTTCTTGGATGCACTGATCAAGTTTGGAAGCGCAGCATTGTCAGAATATTATAAGAGGGTTTTCTATTTAGGAGCTGAGATGTGGAGATGTTTGTGGTAAACAAATATATAGAAATATAGAAGTGGTTTGTAATACCCTACATTTTTTTAACCTGTAATCAAAATCACATCACAGGCAAATAAGATCATCTTAAAACACTGTGGTCTCTACGCTGGCGAGATGTGCTCCTCTGGGTGATAGATGGGCTGTGTGTGTGTGTGTGTGTGTGTGTGTGTGTGTGTGTGTGTGTGTGTGTGTGTGTGTGTGTGTGTGTGTGTGTGTGTGTGTCCGTGCGCGCGTGCGTTTGCCCGTGCACATGGACATATCTGTATGTAAGTGTGTGAGATCGATGGGTAGCCTCCGTACAGTGGTGTTTTATGAACGCGGTGCGCGTGTTAACAGAGTTACGGCAACAGACTCTCCTTCATCATCTTAGACATAATCACCTCACGGCCTGTTATCCTGATAGGGTGGCTAGGGGGCAAGAGGGATAATGTAGGGAGGGGTGCAGGGGGTTGTTTGGAGAGTACAAGGGATGAGTGCGGCGAGGAGGAGAGGAGCGTCTGGCGGTGGGAGGCACACAAGGTTATATTTTGAGACGTGCCTTGTAAAGAGGCTTTTTTTGTTCCACCCTTTAGTGAGAGTGCTGTAGCAATTTAGTAACTGTGTGTGGTAGTCAGTGGCGGCTGCTGAAGGGAGGGCGGCTCATAATAAGGGCTGAAATGGAGCGAATGGAATGGCATCAAACACATGGAAATCACGTGTGTTGATGTATTTGATTTCCGCACCAGCCATTACCACAAGCCCATCCTCCTGTGGTGGTAGTAGTGCCCCATCAATTTAAAATGTATAGGGGACAGATTGGGGTGGCAGCAAGTCTTAAATCTTGAGCATTTTGCCATGTAATTTTGGTCTGCTTTGCCTTGTAGTTGCTGCCAGCTTGGAAGCCTTTGTTAAGGCCTCTAAAAATGGAAGTGACATAAAACACCAAATATCCATTCATATGCTGTAATGTGTGAACAAATTACCTAGCAGTCAACCTGCTTGCACCAATCCCATGTAATTACAGTAACATTTTGTCAAAATACAAACCTCAATTGCCTCAACCTAATTTCATTCAGAGCTGTGCAGAGCTGTCCATATAGTATACGAGATAATTCTGTATTTCATTTTCAATACATTTGTCATCATGGGGTATTGTGTGTAGATGGGTGAGAAATAAAATCTACTTAATACATTTTGAATTCAGGCTGTAACACAAACAAAATGTGGAATAAGTCAAGGGGTATGAATCCTTTCTGAAGGTACCATAGGCCTAGGCTAGGCCTAACTGTTAAGACTCTCTATACTGTCCCTACGCACGGGTGTTGGCATACACAGGGGATTGAGAATAACATTGTAGCGAATTCAAAGGGCAGACTGACGGGCTGATGCACGCAACTCCATATCTTCACAGTCGGTGACAGTACCAAGAGAGTTAACTGCATTCGTGGCCAAGCACAACTCCAACACCATCATTGAGTTTGCTGACGATGAAACGCTGGTAGTCCTGATCACCGACAATGATGAGACAGCCTATAGGGAGGCAGTCAGAGACCTGGCAGTGTGGTGCCAGGATAACAACCTCTCCCTCAATGTGAGCCAGACAAAGGAGATGATCGTGGACTACACATCGACGGGGCCGTTGTGGAGCGGGTCGAGACCAAGTTCCTTGGTGTCCACATCACCAACAAACTGTCATGGTCCAAACACACCAAGATAGTCGTGACGAGGGCAAAACAACACCTATTCCCCCTCAGGAGATTTGGCATGGGTTCCCAGGTTGTCAGAAAGTTATACAGCTGCAACATCGAGATCAACCTGACCAGATTCATCACCGCCTGGTATGGCAACTGCTCTGCATCCGATCGTAAGGCGCTACAGAGGGTAGTGCGTACGGCCCAGTGTATCACTGAAGCCAAGCTTCCTGCCATCCAGGTAAGAGGAAGACCCCAAAACATTTTTCAAAAACTCCAGCCACCCAAGTCATAGACTGTTCTCTCTTCTACCGCACGGCAAGCGGTACTGGAGCGCCAAGTCTAGGTTCAAAGGGCTCCTTAATAGATTCTACCCCCAAGCCATAAGACTGCTGAACATTTAATAAAATGGCTACCCGGACTATTTGCATTGACCCTGCCGCCCCCGCCTTTTTTTACGCTGCTGCTACTCGCTGTTCATTATCTATGCATTGTCACATTACCCCTACCTATATGTACATATTATCTCAATTACCTCGACTAACCTGTACCCCTGCACATTGACTCATTACTGGTACCCCCTGTATATAGCCTCGTTATTGTTATTTTATTGTGGTACGTTTTTTTTAACTTTAGTTTATTTAGTAAATCTTTTCTTAAAACTGCACCTGTTGTATTCGGCGTATGTGACAAATGAAATGTTTTAATTTGATTTAATACGGCCGTTAGAATGGTATAGCATTGCATTTGGGTGTGTGTGTGTCTTCGCCTCCAAGGACCACATCAATTTGCCACTTTATAGTGTATAGTGTAGGCAAGGCTAATCTCCCCCACACTGAAGTAGTAGGTTCCACTTGAACCACATACTTAGAAATCCCCCGTTTTCCCATCCATGCCAATATTTCAACATTCATTTTTCAAACAAATATAGGTGCATTAGATATGTTTTACAATCATATCAAAACCTCAATTTTACAGTGTAGAAAATGTTCTATTGTTCAATTTGAATGAGTGGATTAGAAAATTCAAGAACTTGAGAAATTGAAACTAACAGTGTATTCTTTAATGTGTATTAGATCATTAAAGACTGATAAAAGTTACACGGACCATGAACAATCACACTGTTTGATTCTCTATTTTGGGACACTTGGGTGTATCGGAAACAAATGTATAGAAAGATAAGATGGCGCTGAAAGATAAGAAGTTCCATTCCGACTTTGCTATTTAGTGACTTTTTGTGGGTGTGTATATATAAACTTTTTCTGTACAGAATGTTCGTACTATTATCACATATCCCCAGGTATCCCCAAAGCAACAGGTCCCCAAGATGGAGAGTTAGAGAGAGAGAGAGAAAGCGAGAGAGAAAGAGAAGCAACACTTGGATCCATTTGGAAACGACGCTTATAGTAGCCCTAATACCTTTCCCCCCGAACTGCCGCTCTTATGGGTAAGAAGTAATGTATGTATTTATGTGTTGAAGGTCTTTCGTTGGGTATCTCTGTTGGGCCCAGGCCTTCATAGGCAGGGTTCTGCTTGGTGAGAAGGGTTCGATTGGGCCCCCTGCTCTTTGGATGGCCTTCTGCTTCATTCTCAGGTGTAAGTCTCTGATTGTTCACAAGAGGTCACAACGTCCTTATTAGTTGTCTGTTTACTTGCACTCAGCTGCAACTTGTGGTCCTTCTAGTCTGATATGTTAATTCTTACCTCAATCTTTTTATAACCTTGGGTAAAACGGGGGCGTTTTCGTCATTCTCAGACGCTCTCTTGGCTCCCTGGGGTGTGGCTAGTTACGAGGCAAGGTATCAGAATTACTATGATCTTGTTAGAGAACTAAAATCACAATCTTATCATCACAAAAACATTCTCTTTATCCTTGATATTTTCTACACAACTTAAAGAATGGAAACCTGATATACACCGTGTAAAAGCTCTTCAAGTCACAATGTTTTTGTTATAACGTCTTTATAACAATTTGAATGACATTACAAAATAGACATACATTTTCCATATTCCATCTCTCATCATTCCCAACATTCAGATGTTGAAATATATTGTCCCAGTCTCCATTGTTTGATGTTAAAGTTTTGGGCAGCAATCTCTTCTGTACAAAGAGACATTCCATTCGCCAAAATTAGACCCCAAAAGGAATCGTCTGCTGCCTACAATTTACGATCGACGTGAGGTGTCATAAAACCCCCACATCCATCCCTCCCCCCTCTGCAGGTGATAGGGCTCTATTGAACGCTGATCCACCGTAACCTGATTCGTGGATCCTCACAGGAGAGTAATGACATCACTCTCACGGTTGTCAACCGTGAAGGAGAGGTCATTGAGCGGGCAGGCCTTCCCCGGGAGGAAGAGCAGCTCCATCTTGTTGAGCTTGAGGTGGTGGGCCGACATTCAGGTTGAGATATCTGCCAGGCATGCAGAAATGCGTTTCGCCACCTGGGTGTCAGAAAAGGGGAAGGAGAAAAGTAGTTGAGTAACATCCACATAGCAATGATAGGAGAGACCATGTGAGAATATGACAGAGCCGAGTGACTTGGTGTATAGAGAGAAGAGAGAGAGAGAAGGCCTAGAACCGAGTGCTGGGGGACACCAGTAGTGAGAGTATGTGGTGTAGACACAGATCAAATTCAATTCAAATTTTAGGTAGGAGCGGTCTGCCAAGTAGGATGCCATCCAAGAGTGTGCATAGGCTGAGACGCCCAGCCCTGAGAGGGTGGAGAGGAGAATCTGATGGTTCATAGTGTCGAAGGCAGCGGATAGATCTAGGAGAATGAGAACAGAGGAGAGTCAGTTGTTGTAGTGTAGAGAGCCTACATAACACAGAGAAGAGCAGTCTCGGTTGAGTGACTCGTCTTGAGGCCTGACTCGTTAGGGTCAAGAAGATCGTTCTGAGAAAGATAATGAGAGATAATCAGAGACAGCACGCTCAAGTGTTCTGGAAAGAAAAGAAAGCAGGGATACAGGTCTGTAGTTTTTGATGTCAGATGAGTCGAGTGTTGAGCAACTCGGGCCATTTTGAAGTCAGAGAGGACGTATCCACTAGTCAGGGATGAGTTGATGAGGGAAGTGAGGAATAGGAGAAGGTCTCCAGAGATTGTCTGGTGAAGGGAGGAGGGGAGGGGGTCAAGTGGGCAGGTTGTCGGACAGCCAGACCTCACTAGTCGCAGGATGTCATCTGGAGAGAGAGGGGAGAAAGAGGTGAAGGCGTAGGGTAGTTCTGTGTGAGTGACACCAGTAGGCTCAATAGGCTGAGTGAATGAGTAGCGGATGTCTTCAACCTTTTTTCCAAAGTGGTTGACAAAGTTGTCTGCAGAGGGAGGAAGGAGGATTACGGAGGGAGTTGAAGGTGGAAAAGAGTTTCCTAGGGTTAGAGACAGAAGCTTGACATTTGGAGTGGGAGAAAGTGGCTTTAGCAGCAGATACAGAGCAAGAGAAGGTAGAGAGGAGGGAGTGAAAGGATGATAGGTCCTCCGGAAGTTGAGTTTTCCTCGCAAGAGTCACTCAGCCACGGAGCAGGATGGGAGGGCCGAGCCAGCCTGGAGGAAAGGGGACAGTGCGAGTCATAGGATGCGGAAAGGGAGGAGAGTAAGGTCGAAGAGGTAGAATCAGGAGACAGGAGGGAGAAGGATTTAGCATTAGGGATGGTGTCACGATCGTCTTGCTGTGATAGATTGGACCAAGGCGCAGCGTGTGCAAAATACATCTTCTTTCTTTTAAGAAGAGAGAAAACAAACAAGAAACGAACAACTATACACAAACTAACAAAATAACAAAACTGACGACCGTGAAGCTATAAATACAGATAGTGCTGACACAAACACTACACATAGACAATTACCCACAAAACAGCTAAAGCCCATGGCTGCCTTAAATATGGCTCCCAATCAGAGACAACAATAACCAGCTGTCTCTGATTGAGAACCAATTCAAGCAAACATAGACTTTCCTAGACATCTATACTAAACACTAACCCATCTACTCTACTTAACCCCCTAAACCATACAGCACCCTAGACAATACAAAAACACACAAACTTCCCCATGTCACACCCTGACCTACCTAAAATAATAATGAAAACAAAGATAACTAAAGCCAGGGTGTGACATAACCCCCCCCTTAAGGCTCGAACTCCGGGCGCACCAGCATAAAGTCTAGGGGAGGGTCTGGGTCGTGGTCCCCACCCCACCATAGTCACTACCCGCTTTCGTAGCCTCCTCCAAATGGCCACCCTCCACATTAACCCCACTGGATTAAGGGGCAGCACCGGACTAAGGGGCAGCACCGGAATAAGGGGCAGCACCGGACTAAGGGGCAGCACCGGACTAAGGGGCAGCACCGGACTAAGGGGCAGCACCGGACTAAGGGGCAGCACCGGACTAAGGGGCAGCACCGGACTAAGGGGCAGCACCGGACTAAGGGGCAGCACCGGACTAAGGGGCAGCACCAGGATAAGGGGCAGCACCAGGATAAGGGGCAGCACCAGGATAAGGGGCAGCACCAGGATAAGGGGCAGCTCCGGACTGAGGGACGGCAGCTCCGGACTGAGGGACGGATCCTGGCTGGATGGCGGATCCTGGCTGGCTGGCTCTGGTGGATCCTGGCTGGCTGGCGGATCCTGGCTGGATGACGGCTCTGGCGGATCCTGGCTGGATGACGGCTCTGGCGGATCCTGGCTGGATGACGGCTCTGGCGGATCCTGGCTGGCTGACGGATCTGGCTGCACATGGCTGGCTGACGGATCTGGCTGCTCATGGCTGGCTGAAGGCTCTGGCTGATCCTGTCTGGCGGAAGGCTCTGGCTGCTCCTGTCTGGCGGAAGGCTCTAGCAGCTCCTGTCTGGCGGAAGGCTTTGGCTGCTCCTGTCTGGCGGAAGGCTCTAGCGGCTCCTGTCTGGACGGACGGCTCTGAAGGCTCATGGCAGACGGGTGGCTTTGCAGGCTCAGTACAGACGGGCGGCTTTGAAGACTCAGTACAGACGGGCAGTTCATTCGGCACTTGGCAGACGGACGGTTCAGACAGCGTTGGGCAGACGGGCAGTTCAGGCGCCGTTGGGCAGACGGGCAGTTCAGGCGCCGTTGGGCAGACGGCAGACTCTGGCCGGCTGAGACGCACTGTAGGCCTGGTGCGTGGTGCCGGAACTGGAGGTACCGGGCTAAAAACACGCACCTTCAGGCTAGTGCGGGGAGAAGGAACAGGGCATGCTGGACCCTGGGAGCGCACATTAGGCCTAGTGCATGGTGCCGGAACTGGTGGTACCGGACTGGGGACATGCATCTCAGGGCTAGTGCGGGGAGCAGCAACAGGACGCACAGGACTCTGGGGACACACAGGAGGCTTGGTGCGTGGTGTAGGCACCGGTGGTAAAGGGCTGGAGACACGCACCATAGGGCTAGTGCGTGGAGGAGGCACTGGTGGTACTAGATTGGGGCAGGGAGGTGGCACCGGAAATACCGGACCGTGCAGGCGTACTGGCTCCCTTGAGCACTGAGCCTGCCCAACCTTACCTGGTTGTATGCTCCCCGTCGCCCGACCAGTGCGAGGAGGTGGAATAACCCGCACCGGGCTATGTAGGCGAACCGGGGACACCATGCGTAAGGCTGGTGCCATGTAAGCCGGCCCGAGGAGACGCACTGGTGACCAGATGCGTTGGGCCGGCTTCATGACATCCGGCTCAACGCTCAATCTAGCCCGGCCGATACGTGGAGCTGGAATGTACCGAACCGGGCTATGCACGCGTACAGGAGACACCATGCACTCTACTGCGTAACACGGTGTCTGCCCGTACTCTCGCTCTCCACGGTAAGTACAGGGAGTAGGCGCAGGTCTCCTACCTGACTTCGCCACACTCCCTTTAAGGCCCCCCCCAAGAAATGTTTGGGTTGTACTCACGGGCTTCCAGCCTTGCTTCCGTGCTGCCTCCTCATATCGCCTCCTCTCGGCTTTAGCTGCCTCCAGCTCTTCACGAGGGAGGCGATATTCTCCTGGTTGTGCCCAAGGTCCCTTACCATCCAGTATCTCCTCCCATGTCCATGAATCCTGTGTAGCAGGCCACTGCTCGAATTCACGCCGCTTGGTTCTGGTAAGGTGGGTGGTTCTGTAACGGCTTTCCTCTTCCTCTTCATCCGAAGAGGAGGAGCATGGATTGAACCAAAATGCAGAGTTGTGATATGACATGATTTATTAAAGTAAACACGAAAAACACGAAAACACTTTAACAAACTACAAAACAACAAACGACGTAGACGCACCTGAACATATGAACTTACATGACACGAAGAACGCATGAAACAGGAACAGACTACATCAAACAAACAAACAAACCGAAACAGTCCCGTGTGGCGTAACGTACATAGACACTGACACAGGAGACAGCTAAAGCCCATGGCTGCCTTAAATATGGCTCCCAATCAGAGACAACAATAACCAGCTGTCTCTGATTGAGAACCAATTCAGGCAACCATAGACTTTCCTAGATATCTATAATAAACACTAACCCACCTACTCTACTTAACCCCCTAAACCATACAACACCCTAGACAATACAAAAACACACAAACTTCCCCATGTCACACCCTGACCTACCTAAAATAATAATGAAAACAAAGATAACTAAAGCCAGGGTGTGACAGATGGATTATAAAAAAGGAGACAGTAGAGGGAGAGAGAGTGTTTTTGGCTTCTTGTGTTCTATTTGCTGTCTACAAATTATTTGTAATTATGTTCCGGCCCCCGACCATCTGCTCAAGAAACTCAGTATTAGGAAGGTGTTACTAATGTTTGGTATACACACTAGGGATTCATGTTTTCCTGAAAATCATTCCCATTGTCCTGGCAAATACCGCAAAAATCATAAGTGCCAATTTAAAACGATTAAAACCAAGACATGTTCATTATGCCATGCTACTCCAAAATAAGATTGTTGCTGCAACACAATGCTGGCTTGATTGCGCCACTATGCAAAGATTTCACAGCAAGTGAAACTGATATTTAGTAATGATAGAGTAACTTTAATTGCCAATGACATTGTTGTGAATTTTGAAACAGTGTCACGACTTCCGCCGAAGTTGGTTCCTCTCCTTGTTCGGGTGGCGTTCGGCAGTTGGCGTCGCCGGTCTTCTAGCCATCATCGATCCACTTTTCATTTTCCATTTGTTTTGTCTTGTCTTCCCACACACCTGGTTTAAATTCCATCATTACATGTTGTGTATTTAACCCTCTGTTCCCCCCATGTCCTTGTCCGGAATTGTTTGTGCATGTGCACGTTTATTCTGGTGTGCGACGGGTTTTGTACCCATTGTTTGTTCTGATTCCGGTGGTTTTTATTATTAAACTGCTCCATTGTAAACACAGTTTTTGCTCTCCTGCGCCTGACTTCTCTGCCGCCAGTATGCACCCCTTACAAACAGGCCGTTCATAAATTCAGAGCGTTATCATGTACCTCAATTAATTCAGCACATTTCAGCAGTAGGCCTAAGCTATCTCAACACAGAGCGCGCTCAGGACGTACAGAGCACACCCTGAGTAGGCTACAGCATTGTCGAATCATACAAACTTTGACAAGCTTTGATAAAGCGACCTATGGATTACAGAATAAAGTTTTTTGAATTTTGTGATTTGGGGTTTTAATGGGATTGGGACAATAGGAAAATAGCCTAAGCTCTATTTACGCAGCTATATAAGGCTACTTTGTGAGTAAATAGATAAATAATACTCTTGATTTAGACTACATTATTGCATGCTAAATATTTCTGATTTCTGCACCCCCACAACATGATGTTGCCAACCCCCCTGATTTTTTTTGATTTTCCCATGATGTCAAGCAAAGAGGCACTGAGTTTGAAGGTAGGCCTTGAAATACATCCACAGGTACACCTCCAATTGACTCAAATGATGTCAATTAGCCTATCAGAAGCATCTAAAGCCATGACATAATTTTCTGGAATTTTCCAAGCTGTTTAAAGGCACAGTCAACTTAGTGTATATAAACTTCTGACCCACTGGAATTGTGATACAGTGAATTTGTCACGATCGTCGATATAATCATACTCAGACCAAAGCGCAGCGTGATATCGGTTCGACATCTTTTTATTAAAGTGAACCGAACAAAAAAACAATAAAGAATAAACGAAACGTGACGTTCTGTAGAGCTCACAGGCATCAACACAATAACAAGATCCCACAAAAACCAGTGGGGAAATGGCTGCCTAAATATGATCCCCAATCAGAGACAACGATAAACAGGTGCCTCTGATTGGGAACCATACCAGGCCAACATAAAACTAGACAACCTAGATAGGAACACCCCCCCTAGTCACACCCCGACCTAACCAAAATAGAGAATAAAAAAGGCTCTATATGGTCAAGAAGTGACAGAATTATAAGTGAAATAATCTGTCTGTAAACAATTGTTGGAATTGTGTCAGGAAATTACTTGTGTCATGCACAAAGTAGATGTCCTAACCGACTTGCCAAAATTCTAGTTTGTTAACAAGAAAATTGTGGAGTGGCTGAAAATGGAGTTTTAATGACTCCAACCTAAGTGTATGTAAACTTCCAACTTCAACTGTAAATACGGTATTTCTTTTTTCTATTTTTACTACATTTGCAAACATTTCTAAAAACCTGTTTTTGCTTTGTCATTATGGAGTATTGTGTGTAGATTGATGAGGAACATTTTTTATTTAATACATTTTAGAATACGTCTGTAACTTAACAAAATGTGGAAAAAGTCAAGGGGTCTGATTACTTTACGAATGCACTGCATATCATATTGACATGGCATAAGTCATGACAAAATGTGTAGAATTGCAGGAAATTTGCTTTCAAACTGCAAACATTTCTCTCCACCCCATGGCAAAACAGGTAGAATTGCAGGAAATTAGCTGTAGAACAAAACTAAAAATATCTTATGCCATATTGGCATAAGTCATTGCGAAATGTGTAGAATTGCAGGGAATTTGTTATAAAATTGCAAAGTTCTCTCCGCCCCATGGCAGAATGTGGAGAATTGCATTTTTCTCTAGAGGAGAGCCACTAAAATGTCCCCCCCCCCCCCCCCCCCAAAAAAAAAAAAAAACAAGTCTAGAGACTTCAATCTGACAGTGGTGAGGTAATTGCAACTTCAATTGGTGCTGGAGGTAGATGGCTCTGCATTTTGATGCTGAGGTTTTTGAGGGAATAGGAAAACTCAAGTTAGAGCAGCTAAATAGACCAGGGATCCATGCACCTAGAAAGGTACCATTATGCCCAAGAGACAAGCTAAAAGCAGAGCTACTGCAGCTTGAGACCTTAGATACCCTGATTGGGTCCACTCACTAGTAATAGTTGAGAAGAAAGGCGGCTCTCTCAGACTGTGTATGGATCCAAAAGAGAACAAGTATGTTAAAATTAAAAGAGAACACTTTCAGCTGCCTACCAGGGGGGTGATATTTGGGGACATAGCATGGGCTAAATACTTCTTAAAGCTAGGCGCCTTCTCAGGATTTTGCCAGATCAGTCTAGACAAGGAGAGTACTGGACAAATTATATTTATCACATGTGCCAAATACAACAGGTGTAGACCTTACCGTGAAATGCTTACTTACAAGCCCTTAACCAACATTGTAGTTTTAAGAAAAATAAGAGTTAAGACAATATTTACAAAATACATTAAAGTCAAAAAATAAAAGAGCAACAATAAAAGAACAACAACGAGGCTATATACAGGGGTCCTGGTACAGAGTCAATGTGTGGGGGTACAGGTTAGTCGAGGTAATTGAGGTAATATGTTACATGTAGGTAGGGTTAACGCATAGATAATAAACCGTGAGTAGCAGCCGTGTAAAAAAGGGGGCGTGGGGGTCAATGCAAATAGTCCAGGTAGCCATTTGATTAGCTGTTAAGCAGTCTTATGGCTTGGGGGTAGAAGCTGTTAAGAAGCCTTTTGGACCAAGACTTGGCGCTCTGGTACCGCTTGCCGTGCGGTAGCAGAGAGAACAGTCTATGACTAGGGTGGTTGAGTCTTTGATAATTTTCTGGGCCTTCTTCTGACACCGCCTGATATAGAGGTCCTGGATGGCAGGAAGCTTGGCCCTAGTGATGTACCGGGCCATATGCACTACCCTCTGTAGCGCCTTGCGGTCGGCGGCCAAACAATTGCAATACCAGGTGGTTATGCAACCAGTCAGGATGCTCTTGATGGTGCAGCTGTATAACTTTTTGAATATCTGAGGACCCATGCCAAATCTTTTCAGTTTCCTGAGGGGGAAAAGGTGTTGTCATGCCCTCTTCAGGACTGTCTTGGTGTGTTTGGACCATGATAGTTAGTTGGTGATGTGAACACCAAGGAACTTAAAGCTCTCAACTTTCTCCACTACAGCCCCATCGATGAGAATGGGGGAATGCTCGGCCCTCCTTTTCCTGTAGTCCACGATCATCTCCTTTGTCTTGATCACGTTGAGGGAGAGGTTGTTATCCTGGCACCACACTACCAGGTCTCAGACCTCCTCCCTATAGGCTGTCTCATCGTTGTCGGTGATCAGGCCTACCACCATTGTGTCGTTTGGAAACTTAACGATGGTGTTGGAGTCGTGCTTGGCCACACGGTCATGGGTGAACAGGGAGTACAGGAGGGGACTGAGCACGCACCCCTGAGGGGCCCCACGTGTGGAGGAACAGTGTGGCAAATATGTTGTTGCCTACCCTTACTGAAGGATACTACTGCTAGTCAGGTGATAACTCACATTGTCATTCTTTGTTCGCCATGGGGTCGCAGGGGTAGTCCGTACGGACAACGCTACACAGTTCAGCTGTTCAGCTTTCAGTGATTTTGCTAAACTGTAGGGGTGCAAGTATGTCAGATCGAGCATACTGCATTCACAGTCTAATGGGTTAGTCGGGAAAGATGTCAGAATAGTGAATCTACTGCTTAAGAAAGCTCTTGACTCAAAGACGGATCCATATCTAGCTTTGTTAATCTACCGGGCTACTCTCCTGGAGAGCTGTTGTTCAACAGGAAACTCAATACCAGGTTGCCAGTGCTACTAGAAACAGAAAAGGATGACAAGGCCATTCTTAACAAACAGAGAGAAAAGGGAGTTACGCATAGGAGAAATAGGAGACACTTGTTACTGTACATGTACCTGAGTGTGAGCAAATAGACAGGCAAGAGAGTGAAATTACAAGTCGGACAATGTCCAGCCCAGACACTCCTGTGTCAGACAACACCAGGGAAGCCTGTTGAAACAGGACAGTCAGGTAGAGAATTAAAGGCACCTCTGAGGCATATTGAGGAAATGTAAATGTGTTATTGAAATACAATGTTCACCATGCAAATGTATTGTAAGTAACCAGGTTGTATATAGAGAATTGTTTTATCTCTTACGGGAAAAAACGTATCTTGATAAGGTGGATGTGGCATATTGTATCTGATGTCCCGATCCAATTCCTGCGCAACCCCATAAATAACCCCCTTGACAGGCGCCCTGCTTCGGAAATTCATACACAAAACACTATTTTCAAAAATCTTTTTGGGGCACAAAGCTGTCATGGTTCTTCCAGGCACCAGAGGGTGGCAGAGACCGCCCTAGAGACTTTGTTTGTTCCTCAGGTGTTGCTTATCATTTCATTATGATTTACCTTTTAAAAGAGCTGTGTTTTCTGTCCATGTTTGCAGAAGTGTGATTTTGGCTGCTCTGAGTAAATTTTCGAGTCCTTGTTGGTTTTTTCAGTACTACTGTGATCCTTCTTTTACCTTCTTTTCAGTAAAGTATTTACGTTGATCCTGAACCATTGATTCCTCATCTGGTCCATTCTCTGCACCTGGGCCCAACCCCACCACGTCACAAAAGCACACTTCTTCTATTCCGCGGAACACACACAAAAAAATCTGAGTAAGAACAGGTCTTGTTATTCTCACCGACATCACCTTACCCAATGCCTCCATGATACTCCTCGTGACTTCGAAAGAATCCTCCAGGCAACATTGATTCAAAACCCTCACTCCGACTATAAACGAATCTAGGGATTTGTTAGTTTCCTTCACAACTTCACTTATTTTGTTCCCTTGATTTTTCACGACTGTAGCCCTCTCACTCTCTGTACCATTAGTTTCGAACAGAACATCTGTTTCCACCATCTTCCTCCATCTCGTGGGAGCCTCCTGCTGCTCTTTTTTCCTTCTGGTCCTACACTCCACATTGAGACCTGTTTGGCTTGTTATGGACCTGTCATGTTACTAATCTTGATGATGGCGATAGCATCAATCATCAAGATATCAATATTTTCTGTGATATTGCACTTCCCTATACACCTCAAGGTATGGAAATATGTCCATATTAATCCTTACTTTATAAGTACTGATAGTTTATTCTCACTTAATATACACTCTCGGGATTATAACATAGATAATAAATAACTGTACATCAAAGGCAATCGCTTTGTGTAATGCTGTAGTTTTTTCAATGGGTGAAGAAGTGCATGACTCTCCCTATAGTAGTGCTGTGTGAGAAGCCTGCCGCTAGTCCTAGTAGGTAGCACCATCTTGTGGTGTGTAAACTACAAATGAGCAGCAGGTACTGATGAGAATTACAACCCTGGACTATCATAAAATAATAGGCCTCAGGCCTATACATTGTATCTTGCGTTCAAACTGTCCAGTAAAATTCCCATGAACTATGTCGTTCACATCCCCTACTTTTAGCCACTGACTTTTTTTAACAGTAAATTCAACAAGTGGTTATTATTAAACTTGACCAACATACTGTATTTCTTCAGAGTTTATCATTTCAATGAAACCCAATTCTTGTGTTATTTTTCAGGCAGCTCTAAAGTGTTGTCCATATGGGTTGGAATGTTCAACTGGTTTTGAACCGAGGGGCAAGTAGACCCCCAGCTCCGCTAAAACCATTGACAACCATACTGAACAAAAATATAAAAGCAACATGAAACAATTGCAAAGATTTTGCTGAGTTACAGTGCATATGAAGAAATCAGTCAATTTAACTATATTAATTAGGCCCTAATCTTCGGATTTCACATGACTGGGCTGGGGCACAGCCATGGGTGGGCCTGGGAGGGCATACGCCCACCCCCTTGGGAGCCAGGCTCAGACAATCAGAATTCGTTTTTCCACACAAAAGGGCTGTGAGGCAGGTTGGACTGTCACGACCGTGTGGAGGATTGATGGACCAAAACGCAGCTTTAGGAAAATAAGCCATCTTCTTTTATTTTTAAAGATGACGAAAAATAAACACGACACACTTTAACAAACTATACAAAACAACAAACGACCGTGAAGCTAAATAACGTTGTGCACATACAGGCTACAAACGTTCTACATAGACAATTACCCACATCACATGAAAGCCTATGGCTACCCTAAATATGGCTCCCAATCAGACAACAGAAATCAGCTGTCTCTAATTGGGAACTCATTCAGGCAACCATAGACTCTCCTAAACAACTAAACCAACATAGACAACGCTAGACACATGCACTACACACAAACCCATACAATACACCCAACACCCCCTTTACCATATAATCACCCAAAACCGACAAAACACAAACATTCCCCATGTCACACCCTGACCTAACTAAAATAATAAAGAAAACAAAGAATACTAAGGCCAGGGCGTGACATAACCCCCCCCCTTAAGGTGCGAACTCCGGGCGCACCATTACACAGTCTAGGGGAGGGTCTGGGTGGGCTTCCATCCACGGTGGCGGCTCCGGCTCTGGTTGTGGTCCCCACGTCACCATAGTCCCTAACCACCTCCTTAGCTTCCTCCAAATGACCCCCCTCCACATTAACCCCATAGCATTAAGGGGCAGTTCCGGACTAAGGGGCAGCTCGACTAAGGGGCAGTACCAGGGTAAGGGGCAGTACCAGGGTAAGGGGCAGTACCAGGGTCAGGGGCAGTACCAGGGTAAGGGGCAGTACCAGGATAAGGGGCAGCACCAGGATAAGGGGCAGCACCAGGATAAGGGGCAGCACCAGGATAAGGGGCAGCTCCGGACTGAGGAATGGCAGCTCCGGACTGAGGGACTGCAGCTCCGGACTGAGGGACGGCCCATGACTGGCTGACAGATCTGGCTGCTCATGGCTAACTGACGGATCTGGCTGCTCATGGCTGGCTGACGGATCTGGCTGCTCATGGCTGGCTGACGGATCTGGCTGCTCATGGCTGGCTGACGGATCTGGCTGCTCATGGCTGGCTGACGGATCTGGCTGCTCATGGCTAGCTGACGGATCTGGCTGCTCATGGCTAGCTGACGGATCTGGCTGCTCATGGCTAGCTGACGGATCTGGCTGCTCATGGCTAGCTGACGGATCTGGCTGCTCATGGCTAGCTGACGGATCTGGCTGCTCATGGCTAGCTGACGGATCTGGCTGCTCATGGCTAGCTGACGGATCTGGCTGCTCAAGGCTAGCTGACGGATCTGGCTGCTCATGGCTAGCTGACGGATCTGGCTGCTCATGGCTGGCTGACTGATCTGGCAGATCCTGTCTGGTTGGCGGCTCTGGCAGATCCTGTCTGGTTGGCGGCTCTGGCAGATCCTGTCTGGTTGGCGGCTCTGGCAGATCCTGTCTGGTTGGCGGCTCTGGCAGATCCTGTCTGGTTGGCGGCTCTGGCAGATCCTGTCTGGCTGGCGGCTCTAGCGGCTCCTGTCTGGCTGGCGGCTCTAGCGGCTCCTGTCTGGCGGACGGCTCAGTAGGCTCATGGCAGACGGGCGGCTTTGCAGGCTCATGGCAGACGGGCGGCTTTGCAGGCTCATGGCAGACGGATGGCTCAGATGGCGCTGGGGAGACGGATGGCTCAGATGGCGCTGGGGAGACGGATGGCTCAGATGGCGCTGGGGAGACGGATGGCTCAGATGGCGCTTGGCAGACGGGCAGTTCAGGCATCGCTGTGCAGACGGCAGACTCCTGCCGGCTGAGGCGCACTGTAGGCCTGGTGCGTGGTGCCGGGACTGGTGGCACCGGGCTGGGGACACGCATCTCAGGGCTAGTGCGGGGAGAAGGAACAGGGCATACTGGACCCTGGAGACGCACATTAGGCCTAGTGCGTGGTGCCGGCACTGGTGGTATCGGGCTGGGAACACGCTTCTCAGGGCTAGTGCGGGGAGAAGGAACAGGGCATACTGGACTCTCAAGGCGTACTATAGGCCTTGTGCGTGGTACCGGTACTGGTGGTACCGGGCTGAGGACCCGCACATCAGGACGAGTACGGGGAGAAGGAACAGTGCGTACAGGACTCTGGAGACACACAGAAGGCTTGGTGCGTGGTGTAGGCACTGGTGGTAATGTGCTGGAGACACGCACCACAGGGCTAGTACGTGGAGGAACAGTAACAGGACGCACAGGACTCTGGAGACACACAGGAGGCTTTGTGCGTGCTGTAGGCACTGTCTTAACCAGACGGCTAGCACGCACCTCAGGACGAGTATGGAGAGCTGTTCCCGGTGACATTAACTCACCAACACGCTCATTCGGACGGATGCCGTGCCTCATGCACCAAACCAGTACATCCCTCATAACTCTCTCCTCCAATTTCTCCATTAATTCCTTTACTGTCTCTGCGTCGCTCACTTCCAAATCCGCCCTCACCGGCTCCTTACGGTAAGCAGGAGGAGTTGGCTCACGTCTCCCGACTGACCCAACTAAACTACCCGAGAGCCCTCCCCCAAGAAATTTTTGGGTTTGACTTACGGGGTTCCAGCCTTGTTTCCGTGCTGCCTCCTCATATCGCCGCCTCTCTGCTTTCGCTGCCTCCAGCTCAGCTTTGGGACGGCGATATTCTCCCGGCTGTGCCCATGGATCTTCTCCATCCAATATTTCCTCCCAACTCCAATAATCCTGTGTAGCAGGCCACTGCTCCAATTCACGCTGCTTGATCCTTTGGTGGGTAATTCTGTCACGACCGTGTGGAGGATTGATGGACCAAAACGCAGCTTTAGGAAAATAAGCCATCTTCTTTTATTTTTAAAGATGACGAAAAATAAACACGACACACTTTAACAAACTATACAAAACAACAAACGACCGTGAAGCTAAATAACGTTGTGCACATACACATACAGGCTACAAACGTTCTACATAGACAATTACCCACATCACATGAAAGCCTATGGCTACCCTAAATATGGCTCCCAATCAGAGACAACAGAAATCAGCTGTCTCTAATTGGGAACTCATTCAGGCAACCATAGACTCTCCTAAACAACTAAACCAACATAGACAACGCTAGACACATGCACTACACACAAACCCATACAATACACCCAACACCCCCTTTACCATATAATCACCCAAAACCGACAAAACACAAACATTCCCCATGTCACACCCTGACCTAACTAAAATAATAAAGAAAACAAAGAATACTAAGGCCAGGGCGTGACATGGACGTACTGGCAAATTCTCTAAAATGACGTTGGAGGCGACTTATGTTAGAGAAATGAACATAAAATCTCTGGCAACAGCTCTGGTGGGCATTCCTGCAGTCAACATGCCAATTGTACGCTCCCTCAAAACTTCAGACATCTGGCGCATTGTGTTGTGTGACAAAACTGCACATTTTAGAGTAGCCTTTTATTGTTCCCAGCACAAGGTGTATCTGTGTAATGATCATGCTGTTTAATAATCTTCTTAATATGCCACACCTGTCAGGTGGATGGATTATCCTGACAAAGGATGAAATGGGCACTAACAGGGATGTAAACATTTGAGAGAAAACTACTTGTCAGGTATAGTTCACTTTTATTTTATATCCCTCAAATATCAAATTAATGGAGGCCAATATTGAGAAATATCGTGAGGCTACCCTCACAAAATTTCCCATGAGAAGCTTGTGCTTATGGGAAATTTTGTGAGGGTAGCCTCATGATATTTCTCAATATTGGCCTCCATTAATTTGATATTTGAGGGATATAAAATAAAAGTGAACTATACCTGTCAAGTATGATTGGTTTAGGTTAATTTCCCATACTTTGTGGGCTCTGCCTGTCAAGCAGCAAAGGGCGCATTTGCCGATGTACTGTTGGCTGATAATGTTTACTTTGCGAGCTACCTGTAGAAACTTTGTACAGTTAGCTAAACATAGTGTTGGCTAAACATAGGCACTTATCTGTCAGGCAACCTTAGCAGCCACCGCCAGCAACATTCATTTTAAATACATCTTTCAATGGAAGAGATTTATTGTTGAGATTTTCAGTTTCTCTGATATAAATCAACAAATCCATATACGCAGCCTGGTCTCATAGACTAGACGTAACAGTAAAAGTAAATCCGGGACTGTAGAAATAGTATGATTGATATGTTATGTTTGATGTGGTTAAATATGACAGAAGGTTACGTCTAGCAATCAAAGGTTGCATATTGGAATCTCATGGACAACTTTAGCATTTAGCTAATTAGCAACTTTTCAACTACTTACTACTTTACAACTACATAGCATGTTAGGTAACCCTTCCCCTAACCTTTTCCCTTTTAGCCTACCCTTCCCCTAACCTTAACCCTTAATCCTAACACCTAGCCTAGTTAATGTTAGCCAGCTAGCTATCGTCAGCGTTAGCCATCTAGACACCTAGCTAACGTTAGCCACAACAAACTGGAATTAGTCAAATGTCATATGTTTAGCAAAATTGTAACATCTGTAGCTTTAGCAAATTCATAACATATCATACAAATTGTAATTCGTAACATAGTAAGTAATATATGATGGTCATCCACAAATGAATACCATACTAAACGTAACATATCATACTAGATGGAGTCTCGGGTTTACATACAGAATAATACTAAATGCTCTGCGACCAGGTTGCAGCCAGCACTGCATGGTTTTATTTCTAGGAACACAAGTTAAAAAATATATGAATTATGAATAC
This sequence comes from Salvelinus fontinalis, assembly GCF_029448725.1. Taxonomy (NCBI): domain Eukaryota; kingdom Metazoa; phylum Chordata; class Actinopteri; order Salmoniformes; family Salmonidae; genus Salvelinus; species Salvelinus fontinalis. The sequence goes on from NC_074701.1 coordinate 8,477,600, forward strand.
AACAAATACAAAAACCAGAAATATACAAACAAGAGTACATAAACCTAACAGACAGGGTTATTACATACCAAGATTAATTTTCAATTTGTTAAATACTTTTATGGTGCGTATTGCTTTTTTGTTTTTACATTTACTGATCATTTCAAAATAATATTTAAATTCTATCTTAATAAATAATGTGAAGAGGGGTTTGTTCTCTGCCCACTTCATTTTATGGATAAATAATCTTACATGAAAGATAAACAAATGAACAATGAAAGTTAAATCAGGGTCCATATCATTTGGATCAAAATAAAACAACATCAGAGTCTCTCATATTAACATTAATAGTCGTTTCTTTCAAAATAAAATATTCTAGAAACACCAGTGATGAGGAAAACTCAGAGCCGGGTCACGTGTGTCTATATCTAATCAGATGCGCTAGGCGGGGTCTGTCCTGCCAACTGCAGTCTAACCTAACGTGAACGTAGCATGCGTGACTGCAGACAGTTTAAAGACCAAAAAAAATCTAAATCCTTGATAGACAAGGGCCTTTACTAAATTAACGTATGATTGTTGTTACAATGTATCGTCTCTGTAAAGATATGTTGTTTACATTGACAGAGTGATAGTCAGGCGTCACGGTATTCGCATTATGCTTCCGATGCCTAGGATCGACGGGGACATTTTTGACTGTATCCAACGAGGGAACATTGATCAGTGTGCACATTTCATTCAACATGATCGATCTATCCTCAAAGAGAAAGGTACGTTTATAGGCCTGCCTATGCATTTTTGTAGTATGCATTAGCCAACAATTAACTGTGTACACATTTGGGGAATTAATGTTATTTTAGATTTTTTTTTAAATCCAAAAGCCTACCATATTGCAGAAGAGCATTTGTGGAAACCAAGACTGTTCTCAGGACAGGCCTGGTAGCTAGATATTTTCGCGTCGCGTCGGAGACAATTTCAACAAACCCAACCCTTTTCGTGCGCAGCCGGCTATACAATTATATGTATCCCCGTGGACCGGTTCGTACATAACATTGTCCATTCAGGCCCGCAAAGGTGTCTATTTCCTCTTTAACTCGATTTAATGGCGAGAAGAAAACACCATGCTACAATGCTTGTCCCGGATCTCGCATACTGTTCTTTCAATCAGGTTGCAGCGGTCAATTTTTTTTTCAACCCTGGGGTGTAATCATTAGTCCAAACAGTACCGTTTTGCTACTAAAACAGAGTAAGGCCGAAACATTGTAAAAGACTCCAGCCACCCAAGCCCTAGACTTTTCACTTTGTCACCGTCCGGCAAACGGTACCGGAGCATCAGCTCTCGGACCAACAAGCGCCGAGACAGCTTCTACCCACAAGCCATGCTGTGCTGTTGTCTTAGGTCTCTCTTTATGTCAATTTGTGGTGTCATTTGTCGTGATCTGTGTTTTGTCCTACATTTAAATGTTTAATCCCAGCCCCCATCCCCTTCATTGTAAATAAGAATTTGTTCTTAATTGACTTGCCTAGTTAAAGGTTAAATAAAAACATATATTAAAAAAAAGAAGGCTGCTAAATTGTCAATTAATGGTACCCAAACTATCTGCACTGACTCTTGTACTGACCCTATGCACACTCATTAGACTATATAGTGTATTCGGAAAGTTTTCAGACCCCTTGACTTTTTCCACATTTTGTTATGTTACAGCCTTATTCTAAATGGATTACATTGTTTTTTCCCCCCCTCATCAATCGACACTATACCCCATAATAACATTTAGAAACTTTAGCAAAATAAATGAAAACATTTAAACTGAAATATTACATTTACATAAGTATTCAGACTCTTGACTCAGTACTTTGAAGCACCTTTGGCAGTGATTACAGCCTTGAGTCTTCTTGGGTATGATGCTACAAGCTTGGCACACTTGTATTTGGGAAGTTTCTCCCATTCTTCTCTGCAGATCCTCTCAAGCTCTGTCAGGTTGGATGTGTGGCGTCGCTGCACAACTATTTTCAGGTCTCTCCAGAGATGTTGCCACCGCCATGCTTCACCATTGGGATGGTTCCAGGATTCCTACAGACGTGACGCTTGGTATTCAGGCAAATCTTGGTTTCGTCAGACGAGAATCTTGTTTCTCATGGTCTGAGTCCTTTAGGTGCCTTTTGGCAAACTCCAAGCGGGCTGCCGTGTGCCTTTTACTGAGGAGTGGCTTCCATTTAGCGACTCTACCATACAGGCCTGATTTGGTGGAGTGCTGCAGAGATGGTTGCCCTTCTGGAAGGTTCTCCCATCTCCACAGAAGAACTCTGGAGCTCTGTCAGAGTGACCAAAGGGTTCTTGGTCACCTCCCTGACCAAGGCCATTCTCCCCCGATTGCTCAGTTTGGCCTGGCGGCTAGCTCTATGAAGAGTCTTGGTGTTTCCAAACTATTTCCATTTTAAGAATGATGGAGGCCACTATATTTTTGGGGACCTTCAAAGCTGCAGAACCTTTTGGTACCCATCCCCAGATCTTTGCCTCGAAACAATCCTGGCTCGGAGCTCTAGGGACAATTCCTTCGACCCCGTGGCTTGGTTTTTGCTCTGACATGCACTGTCTGTGGGACTTTATGTAGACAGGTGTGTGCCTTTCCAAATCATGTCCAATCAATTTTTACCACAGGTGGACTCAATGATGATCAATGGAAACAGGATGCACCTGAGCTCAATTTAGAGTCTCATAGCAAAGGGTCTGAATACTTATTTAAATATGATATCTGTTTTTTATTTTTAATAAATTAGCAAAAATGTCTTAACCTGTTTTCACTTGATCATTATGGGGTATTTTGTGTAGATCAGGATTTTAGAATAAGATAACTATGAACTGTATATACAGAGCATTCAGAAAGTATTTACACCCCTTGACTTTTTCCACATTTTGTTGTGTTACAAGGTTGGATTAAAATGGATTTCATTGTAATTTTTTTGTAAACGATCTATACAAATTAATGTAATGTGGAAGAAAAATTCAAACCTTTGTGAAAAAAAAAAATATATATATACACTATATTTTGATTACATAAGTACTCAAGCCCTGAGTTAATACATGTTACAATCGCCTTTTGCAGTGATTACAGCTGTGAGTATTTCTGGGTTAGTGTCTAAGAGCTTTGCAACCCTGGATTGTACAATATTCGCACATTATTCTTTTAAAAACCCTTCAAGCTCTGAAGTTGGTTGCTGATAATTTCTAGACAGCCATTTTCAAGTCTTGCAATATATTTTCAAGCCAATTTAAACTGTATCTTGGCAACTCAGGAACATTCAATGTTGTCTTTGTAAGCAACTCAGTGTATATTTGGCCTTGCGTTTTAGATTATTGTCCAGCTGAAAGGTGAATTTCTCTCCTAGTGTCTGTTGGAAAGCATACTAAACCAGATTTTCCTCTAGTATTTTGCCTGTGCTTACCTCTATTCTGTTTATTTTTATCCCCAAAAACATTCTAGTCCTTGCCAACGACAAGCAAACCCATAACATGATGCAGCCACCACCATGCTTGAAAATATGAAGAATTGCACTCAGTGATATGTTGGATTTGACCAAAATATAATGCTTTGTATTCATTTCTTTGCCACATATTTTACAGTTTTACTTTTGTGCCATATTGCAAACAGGATACATGTTTTGGAATATATATCCTTCTTGTCACCCTGTCATTTAGGCTAGTATTGTGGAGTAACTACAATGTTGTTGGTTCTAAGCTGACATATGGAATTGTTTTAAGAAGGTCATACCATGGATCATTTAGCTATTTGATTTGGAATTGTAGGACCCCTTTAGGCATCAACAAAAATATATTAAAAAAAATATTTAAAATATACAATTTGGCCTTTACTACTACAGTATAGCCCATAGAAACGCATCGAATAACACATTCCTTAAAAAAGACAGTCACAAAACTACCGACGTACTTCCATTAATTTATATGGGTTACCTTTAAACGAGCCCCGTGTGATTTGGGGGGGGGGGTCATAGAGCAAAACGTGTTCGTGAGAGTCCCCTTTTTATAGAGGGGTTCGTTTGTAGGCCAAACTGTTTGGATCCTACAGACGTTTTTGTGAGAAGACAATTTAAGGACGTCTCCCGGTCTGCCAAACAGCGCTGTAGCTCTGACACTTTCAACCGCAGATGCGGAAGGGCGACATAGGCGGATGCGGTGGATTGAGACGCAGCCCATGCAAAAAAAGAAATGTCCCTTTTTCAGGACCCTGTCTTTCAAAGATAATTCATACAAATCCAAATAACTTCACAGATCTTTATTGTAAAGGGTTTAAACACTGTTCCCCATGCGTGTTCAATGAACCATAAACAATTAATGAACATGCACGTGTGGAACGGTCGTTAAGACACTAACAGCTTACAGACGGTAAGCAATTCAAACTTAAGACACTAAAGAGGCCTTTCTACTGACTCTGGAAAAACACCAAAAGAAAGATGGCCAGGGTCCCTGCTCATCTGCACAAACGTGCCTTAGGCATGCTGCAAGGAGGCATGAGGACTGCAGATGTGGCCAGTGCAATAAATTGCCATGTCTGTACTGTGAGACGCCTAGACAGCACTACAGGGAGACAGGACGGACAGCTGATCGTCCTCGCAGTGGCAGACCACGTGTAACAACACCTGCACAGGATCGGTACATCCGAACATCACACCTTCCGGACAGGTACAGGATGGCAACAACTGCCCGAGTTATACCAGGAACGCACAATCCCTCCATCAGTGCTCAGACTGTCCGCAATAGGCTGAGAGAGGCTGGACTAAGGGCTTGTAGGCCTGTTGTAAGGCAGGTCCTCACCAGACATCACCGGCAAATCTGGTGCAGTCCATGAGGAGAAGATGCACTGCAGTACTTAATTCAGCTGCTTGCCACACCAGATACTTACTGTTACTTTTGATTTTGACCCCCCCTTTGTTCAGGGACACAGTATTCCATTTCTGTTAGTCACATGTCTGTGGAACTTGTTCCGTTTATGTCTCAGTTGTTGAGTCTTATGTTCATACAAATACTTACACATGTTAGGTTTGCTGAAAATAAACGCAGTTGACAGTGAGGGGACGTTTCTTTTTTTGCTGAGTTTATACAGTTGAAGTCAGAAGTTTACATACACTTAGGTTGGAGTCATTAAAATTTGTTTTTCAACCACTCCCCAAATTTCTTGTTAACAAACTATAGTTTTGGTAAGTTGGTTAGGACATCTACTTTGTACATGACACAAGTAATTTTTCCAACAATTGTTTACAGACAGATTAGTTCTCTTATAATTCACTGTATCACAATTCCAGTGGGTCAGATGTTTTACATACATAAGTTGACTTTAAACAGCTTGGAAAATTCCCGAAGATTATGTCATGGATTTAGAGCTTCTGATAGGCTAATTGACATCATTTCAGTCAATTGCAGGTGTACCTGTAGATGTATTTCAAGGCCTACCTTCAAACTCAGTGCCTCTTTGCTTGGCATTATGGGAAAATCAAAATAAATCAGCCAAGACCTTGGGTCTCGACCCCGCCCTGTGCAACTGGGTCCTGGACTTTCTGATGGGCCGCCCCCAGGTGGTGAGGGTAGGATACAACATCTCCACCCCGCTGATCCTCAACACTTGGGCCCCACAAGGGTGCGTTCTCAGCCCTCTCCTGTACTCCTTGTTCACCCATGACTGCGTGGCCATGCACGCCTCCAACTCAATCATCAAGTTTGCAGACGACAGTACAGTGGTAGGCTTGCTTACCAACAACGGCGAGACGGCCTACAGGGAGGAGGTGAGGGCCCTTGGAGTGCGGTGTCAGGAAAATAACCTCACACTCAACGTTAACAATACAAAGGAGACGATCGTGGACTTCAGGAAACAGCAGCGGGAGCATCTCCCCTATCCACATCAACGGGACAGTAGTGGAGAAGGTGGAAAGTTTTAAGTTCCTCGGCGTACACATCACGGACAAACTGAAATGGTCCACCCACACAGACAGCGTGGTGAAGAAGGCGCAACAACACTGCCCACAACCGTAAGGCTCTCCAGAGGGTAGTGAGGTCTGCACAACGCATCACCGGGGGCAAACTACCTGCCCTCCAGGACCCCTACACCACCCGATGTCACAGGAAGGCCAAAAAGATCATCAAGGACAACAACCACCCGAGCCACTGCCTGTTCACCCCGCTATCATCCAGAAGCGAGGTCAGTACAGGTGCATCAAAGCTGGGACCGAGAGACTGAAAAACAGCTTCTATCTCAAGGCCATCCGACTGTTAAACAGCCATCACTAACATTGAGTGGCTGCTGTCAACATACTGACTCAAATCTCGAGCCACTTTAATAATAAAAAATTGGATTTAATAAATGTATCACTAGTCACTTTAAACAATGCCACTTTATATAATGTTTACATACCCTACATTACTCGTCTCATATGTATATACTGTACTATATACCATCTACTGCATCTTGCCTATGCTGCACGGCCATCGCTCATCCATTTACTTATATGTACATATTCTTATTCATTCCTTTACACTTGTGTGTGTATAAGGTAGTTGTTGTGAAATTGTTTGATTACTTGTTAGATATTACTGCACGGTCGGAACTAGAAGCACACGCATTTCGCTACACTCGCATTAACATCTGCTAACCATGTGTATGTGATCAATAACATTTGATTCGAAGTGGTAGGCCACACAAGATCACAGAACGGAAGCACAGAGTGCTGAAGCGCGTGTACTCGGTTGCAACACTCACTACCGAGTTCCAAACTGCCTCTAGAAGCAATGTCAGCACAAGAACTGTTTGTCGGTAGCTTCATGAAATGGGTTTTCATGGCTGAGCAGCCGCAGACAAGCCTAAGATCACCATGCGCAATGCCAAGTGTCGGCTGGAGTGGCGTAAAGCTTGCTGCCATTGGACTCTGGAGCAGTGGAAACGCGTTCTGAGTGATGAATCACGCTTCAGCATCTGGCAGTCCGACGGACAAATCTGGGTTTGGCGGATGCCAGTAAACCGCCACCTGTCCCAATGCATAGTGCCAACTGTAAAGTTTGGTGGAAGAGAAATAATGGTCTTGGGCTGTTTTTCATTTTGAAACTATCAGACCAGGGGTGAAAATACAGACTGCTGCAACCTGATTGGCTTAACGCGGTACTTGGCTTAACGCGGTACGCGACATCCGGGACGAGCAATAGCCATTCTAGCATGGTGGTGGAAAATGGTGTTTCATAAAGAGAATATGCATATTTTTTTCATTTTCTCCCGCCTTGAGTTGAGGAGGAAACCGACTTTGGGTGAACCATACTTTGGCCTATTCTAAGGGGACGTCCGGGTAGTGTGCCTAAGTTATACCGTTATTCTAGGTAATTTGTTCTTAACTTCTCTAAGGAAATGCTGAATAATAAGCATGTCAGAGGTGATCATACTGAGATGATTGTTGTCAGAGCTTTTCCAGAAGCCTTTTTCACACAGCTATCGCTTTACACAGTTCCAGAATGCATCACCACTCACTGTTCTTAGATGACTGCTGATGTCTCCTGTTGGGATGTTGTCATGTTGAGGGACCTTGTCTGTTTTATCAGTGATCTGAGATGAGTAGTTAGTCTATCCTTTCAGACATCTCCCGTGACAGTATGGCAGGAAGTCACAGCAGCTAAAAAGACAGTGGTATAGAGACAATAGTAGGCCTACTGCTCTTTAGGTGGTTAGGTTTTGAAGTGACTATCTGTAAGTAATCAAATAAATGTGATCATTTACAGTTATAGCACCCTAATCATCTGTGTGTGTCGGTCTGTATCTGCGTCTGTGTCTGTGTGTAGGTTGGGGTGGTTTCACCCCTCTCCACTTTGCGGCCTTCCAAGGTAACCGTTCGATAGTTAACCTGTTGCTAAGCAATGGAGCTGACCCCAACCTGACCTGCGATGCAGGAATGACGGCCTTCCACTTAGCCTGCAGGTCGGTAACACTACCTGTCTCCTACCACGTCAGTATCTACAGATTTTAATGGATTGAATAGGCCCCCCTATCCAGTCCTATTAGATCTATGGAAAGGGACTAGGGGAAGAGCATTGGGCCCCTGGAGCATCTAGAAATGCCCCCGTCTCTCCTTCTTCTCCCTGAAATGTGTACTCGTACACTCCCCCTCATGGATGTAAAAGGAATGGACTGGTGTAAGACATATGGTGGAACCTCCCTCCAGCCTGTGCTTACATCAGTCCAAATGCTTTGAAATCCTTGAGGGGGAGTGAACAAGTGCAAATCAAATTTTATTGGTCGCATACACATATGTAGCACATGTTATTGCGGGTGTAGCAAAAAGCTTGTGTACTAGCACTGGTAAAGAATTAATTGTGCTATTAATAGTAATTATTATTGACGGTGATGTCTGTGTCTCTCCAGGCACGGTAATGTATATGTGATGCACCAGATTATGCAGCATGGAGCTGATCTACGCATGGTAGACCATCAGGGAAAAACCGCCCTACACCATGGAGTGTCTGGAGGCAACATGTAAGGACACAGACACACACACACACACACAGCTACATAATATTACACACACACACGTAACTCAGCAAAAAAAGAAACGTCCTCACTGTCAACTATGTTTATTTTCAGCAAACTTAACATGTGTAAGTATTTGTATGAACATAAGATTTTTTAGATTTTTTAAAAATCTTTATTTAACTAGGCAAGTCAGTTAAGATCAAATTCTTATTTTCAATGACGGCCTAAGAACAGTGGGTTAACTGCCTTGTTCAGGGGAAGAACGACAGATTTTTACCTTGTCAGCTCGGGGATTCAATCTTGCAACCCTTCGGTTACATGTCCAACGCTCTAACCACTAGGCTACCTGCTGCCAACAACTGAGACATAAACTGAACAAGTTCCACAGACATGTGACTAACAGAAATGGAATACTGTGTCCCTGAACAAAGGACTGCACCAGATTTGCCAGTTCTTGCTGTGAGAACTGGTAAATCTGTTCCACTCTTCCACCAAGGCACCTGCAAGTTCCCGGACAATTCTGGGGGGAATGGCCCTAGCCCTCACCCTCCGATCCAACAGGTCCCAGACGTGCTCAATGGGATTGAGATCTGCGTATGTGCTAGCATGAGCAGTGCGAGCTTCCTTCTTTTGCGCAACTGAAATTGAACATGTTTCATTATTTGAGACTAAATTGATTTTATTTATGTATTATATTAAGTTAAAATAAGTATTCATTGTTCATTCAGTATTGTTGTAATTGTCATTATTACAGATACATAAAAATTGTTCGATTAATCGGTATAGGCTTTTTTTGGTCCTCCAATAAATCGGTATCAGCGTTGAAAAATCATAAATCGGGTTGACCTCTACTTTGTACGCCTATGTAGGTATTCCATAAAAAATCTGCCGTTTCCAGCCAGTCATTTAAAACATTAACAATGTCTACACTGTATTTCTGATCAATTTGATTTTAATGGGCAAAAAAAATTGCTTTGCTGTGACCCCAAACTTTTGAACGGTTGTATGTATGTATGTATATACAGTTGAAGTCGGAAGTTTACATACACTTAGGTTGGAGTCATTACAACTCGTTTTCAACAACTCCACAAATTTCTTGTTAACAAACTATAGTTTCAACAATTCTGTTAGGACATCTACTGTGTGCATGGCAAGTAATTTTTCCAACAATTGTTTAGACTAATTATTTCACTTATAATTCACATTTACATTTGAAGGTAGGCCTTGAAATACATCCACAGGTACACCTCCAATTGACTCAAATTATGTCAACTAGCCTATCAGAAGCTTCTAAAGCCATGACATCATTTTCTGGAATTTTCCAAGCTTTTTAAAGGCACAGTCAACTTAGTGTATGTAAACTTCTGACCCACTGGAATTGTGATACAGTGAATTATAAGTGAAATAATCTGTCTGTAAACAATTGTTGGAATAATGACTTGTCATGCACACAGTAGATGTCCTAACAGACTTGTTGAAACTATAGTTTGTTAACAAGAAATTTGTAGTGGTTAAAAAACTAGTTTTAATGACTCCAACATACAGTTGAGGTCGGAAGTTTACGTACACGTATGTGAACCCTTTGAAATGATCTGGATTTCTACATAAATTGGTCATGAAATTAGATCTGATCTTCATCTAAATCACAACAACAGACAAACACAGTCTGCTTAAAATAATAACACACAAATGATTGTATTTTTTTTGTCTATTGGAATACATAATTTAAACATTCACAGTGTAGGTTGGAAGAAGTATGTGAACCCCTACGCTAATAACTTCTCCAAAACCTAATTGGAGTCAGCTAATGTGGAGTCCAATCAATGAGACGAGATTGAAGATGTTGGTTAGAGCTACCCTGCTCTTTAAAAAAAACTCACAAAATTTGAGTTTGCTCTTCACAAGAAGCTTTGCCTGATGTGAACCATGCCTCAAACGAAAGAGATTAAGAAATGTTGACTTGCATAAAGCTGGAAAGGGTTACAAAAGTATCTCTAAAAGCCTTGATGTTCATCAGTCCACAGTAAGACAAATTGTCTATAAATAGAGAAAGTTCAGCACTGTTGAAACTCTCCCTAGGAGTGGCCGTCCTGCAAAGATGACTGCAAGACCACAGCGCAGAACGCTCAATGAGGTTAAAAAGAATCCTAGGAGTGTCAGCTAAAGACTTACAGAAATCTCTGGAACATGCTAGCATCTCTATTGACGAGTCTACGATATGTTAAACACTAAACAAGAATGGTGTTCATTGGAGACCACCACGGAAAAAGCCACTGCTGTCCAAAGAAAAACATTTCTGCGCATCTGAAGTTAGCAAAAGAGCATCTGGATGTTCCACAGTGCTACTGGCAAAACATTATGTGGACAGATGGAACTAAGTTGAGTTGTTTGGAAGGAACACACAACACTATGTGTGGCGGGGGGAAAAAGGCCCAGCACACCACCATCAACCTCATCCCAACTGTAAAGTATGGTGGGGGAAGTATCATGGTTTGGAGCTGCTTTGCTGCCTCAGGACCTGGAGAGCTTGCTATCATCGACGGAAAAATGTATTCCCAAGTTTATCAAGACATTTTGCAGGAGAATGTAAGGCTATCTGTCCACCAATTGAAGCTCAACAGAAGTTGGGTGACGCAACAGGACAACGACCCAAAACACAGAAGTAAATCAACAACGGAATGGCTTCAACAGAAGAAAATACTCCTTCTGGAGTGGCCCAGTCAGAGTATTGACCTCAACCCGATTGAGATGCTATGGCATGACCTCGAGAGCGGTTCACACCAGACATCCCAAGAATATTGCTGAACTGAAACAATTTTGTAAAGAGGAATGGTCCAAAATTACTCCTGACCGTTGTGCAGGTCTGATCGGCAAATACAGAATGTTTGGTTGAGGTTATTGCTGCCAAAGGAGGGTCAACCAGTTATTAAATACAAGGATTCACATACTTTTCCCACCCTGCACTGTGAATGTTTACACAGTGTTGTTCAATAAAGACATGAAAACGTATCATTATTTGAGCTATTAGTTTAAGCAGACTGTGTTTGTCTATTGTTGTGACATTAGATGAAGATCCGATCAAACGTTACGACCAATTTATGCAGAGGTACAAGTCATTTCAAAGGGTTCACATACTTTTTCTTGCCACCGTGTATGTGTTGTGCATCAGTGACATACGATGTCAATACATGACATGTGTCATGCGCACACACACTACACACACTTACCCTGCGTCGTGTCTCCCAGTGTTGCGATGCAGTACCTGTGGGAGACGGGAATGTTCAGGTGGTGTGATGGAGACATGTACAATGTCACACCTCTACACCTGGCTGCGGATGCTGGCAACACCGAGGTGGTCCGCTACCTGCTCCGAAACAAGGTGAGGTGTACACACTGACTTGCTTGGAGAGTAAGTCTGATGATGACTTCCATGTTCCCCCTTCTATTGGGGAGTTTACCTTCCAGAGTTATGTGCGTCACAATAATATCTCCTTTCTCCTGAAGTGTGCACTCATTCACTACTTCGCACAAATGCAAAAGCGTTGAATTAGTGGAGGCATGGGAAAGTGGGAGTTCAACCGTATTTCCAGTCAGGTCTGTTCAAATCAGTGGAGGGAGGTGAACAAGGGCACAATCTCTGTAACATGCGCTGCTTGCTGAAAGAGCTGGAGCCCGACGGAGCACTCGGCTGCAGTGCCCTTCAACTTTTTAGGATTGCTGCCGCACTATTCAAAATAAGTTTGTGTGTGTCAGAGGTGTATGGTGGAGACTGTGGATGAGGATGGGTTGACAGCGGTCCATGTGGCATCGGAGAGAGGCTGTATAGAGATGTGTTGGACACTGCTACAGAGATCAGGCTTCAGGATACTACACTTGAAGACCTACAGCGGACACACGCCTCTGGACCTCTGCAGGCAGGGAAGGACATTCAGGTGGGTCGCAATAGCTCTAACCTTTACCTGGGTATTAATTAGGCACAAAATGGAGGACAACAGACACAAACAGGGACTTGTGCAATAAGAAACGTATTTATTTTCAGGTGCAAAAAGTTTTCAAACATTTTCCATTGTGTGACAAATACCACCCAGGAATATATCACACTGTCAACCTCTTCTGTCCCATTGCCATACCACCATCACTTTCTGTGTTGGGGTTGTATTTCCACAGACATCTGCAGCTGGCCAAACTACTGATCCGCTACATGAAGGAGCCACCCTTCAGCAAACCTGACGAGTCCCCACGTAAGTGCTACGCCTTTAGTCTCTAATGAGGCTGTGATAAGTTTAACTGTAATGAACTTTGTGTGACATCGAATCATGTTCCTGTGTATAATTGTTTCTGTGTGTATCTGTGCATGCGTGGATCTTTGTTTGTGTGTGTGCGTGCAGTCCTGTACTACTGGACATTATTCTTCCCGTGTCTGATCGGAGGAGTGATTCTGATTATCGCAGCGATGTTGGGGGGCTACGGAGGGATAACGTGCGCCGTCCTCTTCCCTTGGCTGGCCAGGAGTATATTCTCCCAGTTCCACCGCATGACCACCTACCAGAGGTACAGACTGTGTGTCTATGTGCGTGCTAACTGTGTGTTCGTGTATGTCTGCGTTATACAGTATATTCATCCATTGTATTGTTCTTTGTTCCATTAACTGTTGTGTTGCAGGTTGGCCAACCCCGTCTACCTAGGGACTATGATAGCTGGACTGTTCCACTCTCTAGTCTGTTTCTACTACAAAATACTGCCACCTAATATCCTTTATCTTACAGTGATACTGTACTGCCTAATATATATATAAACATACAGTTGAGGTCGGAAGTTTACACACCTTAGCCAAATACATTTAAAGTCAGTTTTTCACAATTGCTGACATTTAATCCGAGTAAAATTTCCCTGTTTTAGGTCAGTTAGGATCACCACTTTATTTTAAGAATGTGAAATGTCAGAATAATACATGCTTTTATTTCTTTCATCACATTCCCAGAGGGTCAGAAGTTTACATACACTCAACTAGTATTTGGTAGCATTGCCTTTAAATTGTTTAACTTGGGTCAAATGTTTCAGGTAGTCTTCAACAAGCTTCCCACAATAAGTTGGGTGACTTTTGGCCCATTCCTCCTGACAGAGCTGGTGTAACTGAGTCAGGTTTGTAGGCCTCCTTGCTTGCACACGCTGTTTCAGGTCTGCCCACAATACTTTGACTTTGTTGTCCTTAAGCCAATTTCCACAACTTTGAATGTATGCTTGGGTCATTGTCCACATATTATACGTATAGTATATATATTATACATATGCGTAAATATGTATGTATGTATGTATATATATGTATATATATATACGTATAATGTGTATATGTGTGTATATATATATTAATTGTTTAATACTGTATATAAATATATAATATGTATCATATATGAGTAAATAATGTGTGTTTGTGTATGTATGTATATATGTGTACATGCATACATATATATACACACACACACATATGTATGTTTATACACTGCTCAAAAAAATAAAGGGAACACTTAAACAACACAATGTAACTCCAAGTCAATCACACTTCTGTGAAATCAAACTGTCCACTTAGGAAGCAACACTGATTGACAATACATTTCACATGCTGTTGTGCAAATGGAATAGACAAAATGTGGAAATTATAGGCAATTAGCAAGACACCCCCAAAAAAGGAGTGATTCTGCAGGTGGTGACCACAGACCACTTCTCAGTTTCTATGCTTCCTGGCTGATGTTTTGGTCACTTTTGAATGCTGGCGGTGCTCTCACTCTAGTGGTAGCATGAGACGGAGTCTACAACCCACACAAGTGGCTCAGGTAGTGCAGTTCATCCAGGATGGCACATCAATGCGAGCTGTGGCAAAAAGGTTTGCTGTGTCTGTCAGCGTAGTGTTCAGAGCATGGAGGCGCTACCAGGAGACAGGCCAGTACATCAGGAGACGTGGAGGAGGCCGTAGGAGGGCAACAACCCAGCAGCAGGACCGCTACCTCCGCCTTTGTGCAAGGAGGTGCACTGCCAGCGCCCTGCAAAATGACCTCCAGCAGGCCACAAATGTGCATGTGTCAGCATATGGTCTCACAAGGGGTCTGAGGATCTCATCTCTGTACTTATTGGCAGTCAGGCTACCTCTGGCGAGCACATGGAGGGCTGTGCGGCCCCACAAAGAAATGCCACCCCACACCATGACTGACCCATCGCCAAACCGGTCATGCTGGAGGATGTTGCAGGCAGCAGAACGTTCTCCACGGCGTCTCCAGACTCTGTCACGTCTGTCACATGTGCTCAGTGTGAACCTGCTTTCATCTGTGAAGAGCACAGGGCGCCAGTGGCGCCCCACCTGTGGACGTCGGGCCCTCATACCACCCTCATGGAGTCTGTTTCTGACCGTTTGAGCAGACACATGCACATTTGTGGCCTGCTGGAGGTCATTTTGCAGGGCACTGGCAGTGCACCTCCTTGCATAAAGGCGGAGGTAGCGGTCCTGCTGCTGGGTTGTTGCCCTCCTACGGCCTCCTCCACGTCTCCTGATGTACTGGCCTGTCTCCTGGTAGCGCCTCCATGCTCTGGACACTACGCTGACAGACACAGCAAACCTTTTTGCCACAGCTCGCATTGATGTGCCATCCTGAATGAACTGCACTACCTGAGCCACTTGTGTGGGTTGTAGACTCCGTCTCATGCTACCACTAGTGAGAGCACCGCCAGCATTCAAAAGTGACCAAAACATCAGCCAGGAAGCATAGGAACTGAGAAGTGGTCTGTGGTCACCACCTGCAGAATCACTCCTTTTTTGGGGGTGTCTTGCTAATTGCCTATAATTTCCACCTTTTGTCTATTCCATTTGCACAACAGCATGTGAAATTTATTGTCAATCAGTGTTGCTTCCTAAGTGGACAGTTTGATTTCACAGAGGTGTGATTGACTTGGAGTTACATTGTGTTGTTTAAGTGTTCCCTTTATTTTTTTGAGCAGTGTATATACACACATATATATATATATATACATATATATATATATGCATATTTGTGTGTATATATATATATATATATATATATATATATATATATATATATATATATACACACACACACACACACATATATATACATATACACACATACATCAAAATATGTATATGAAAAAATGTGTAGCCTACATGTAGTATATTGTTGGTTGAGCCTTAACCCGCTGTGACGCTTGTGGGGGGATAGTGTTCTGGGTCATGTGTCGCTGGTCCAGTTCTCTATGGTTTTGGCCATGTTCTGGAAGATTCTAACCCAGGATCCTGGGGAGCTGGGACCGGGAGATGCAGATCCTCGCTACTCCTCCATAGCAGACCTGCTGGAGAAAAAACAGAATCCTCAGAGGTTCTGCATCTACTGTGAGGTGAGGAGAACCAATCCACCAATCAATCAATCTTTATTATGAGTCAAGAAAACGCACTGGTTCTTTATCTACTGTGAGAAGAGAAACGGTTAAGTTAGCGATGCAGCTGAGGATCGAGTTGTGTCGAGAAATACGTTTATCCTGCCCTCCTTTGGTCATTGTATTATAGTGGTGATGAAATTTAATTGGGCAATGCATGTTAATTTGCCTTTTTCCGATTTCTTTTTTTCATCCATCCTCCATATTCCCGAACAAAACTGTGCACATCCACAGAGAACTACATTTCCTTAAATGCTCACCAAACGGCGCATCGATCCAGTCAGCAGTTTTCTAGATTACTCAACTCTAGATTCTAGATTACTCAACTTTGGCAAGTGTGTTGAGACAACAAAGGAATCTATGTACCCAGAACTTTCCTGCCCCAAAATTGAGTTAACTAAAAATTGTGTTGCAGCAGATTGCCTTGATTTAAAAGTTGACTCAACTTAAAAAATGTTTTACAGTGGGTGTTCATCAATAGCAGCAGATGGCGATAAGCTGAGTTTTCTGTAAATGTTTTGTTACTTAATTAATTGAATTTCCTGTATTTTTGGGAATTGCCAACACTGTCACTTAAAACCAAGGGTTGGAACCAAAAGGTATTTTTCAATCGTTTCGTTCTGAACAGAACCATCGGTTGAAGTCCAAACACTTAAGACACACCCTCGTCCACTTACCCTCGCCTTATGCCCTTGGGGGAATCCCCGTCGCCATCTTGGCGGGTGGTCCAAATGATTAGCCAAGCAAGGGAAGTTTGTAACGTAATCCCCTCAGCCCTCATTTTTAGTCAGCTTTGTGAGTGTACAATTATGTTCACCCCTGGCCTGAAACTCCCCATAATTCAATTTGCGACGATTGTACATCCGCTAAGAAAAGTCTGCGAAAACTTAAAAACAATATCAATGGAGAAGTCAACATACAAGTGTAAGTAAAAACGAAAGATAATAAGTTAGACATTTGCTACTACGTAAAAAGTAAATGGTTTTGTTTGGTTATCTTTTGGAAATTGTAGAAATGAAACATTTTCCTTCTTCAGAAGTTCCAGCTAGGCAGACTAACGTTAGTTAGCTAATTTGTTTGCTAGCTATCATACAGTAGGCGTATATTAATAATGATATATTTAATATGTAGACATGCACTCATAATTGACTGTAGTGCATATAAAGCACCCACAAGTTACCGGTGGCTGGAAACACAACCATCGCGGGATGAATGAGTGACGAATTTCCGGCCAAGGGTGGCCCATTTTTAAAAATCATTCCTTCCTTCTTTTTCCTTCTTTTTTTTTTTGAAAAATCAGTATACATACAAGAAGTATACAAACAGACAATGATAACATATGCTAGGGGGTACAACAAATGACAGATTATAGAAAGACCTTAAAAGATGCACACATATTGATTGTTTTAACAGCTTTCTTATTGGAAGACTGTATAATGGTCTTAATGTACTGCTCAAATTCCTTATAGAAAACACAGAAGCGTGTTTTTGGGGGTGAATTTACATTTATGAATATGACATTTTTCCATTAGCACAATTAGATTTCAGGTAAAATTGTTCTTCTTTATTATGGTTAAGGAAACCAAGCAGCATTCTCTCATAAAAAACAAAAGTCATCAAGAAGATTAACAATTATAAAACTGTGAATATCTTTCCATAATTGTTTTACATGTAGACAATGCCAAAATAAATGTGAAACTGTTTCTGGATGCTCAACACAAAAAGTACAATCAATGTTAATGTCTTTTTTAAGTTTCTTCAGGTAATGATTCGCAGGGTAATACTTATGGCTCATTCTGAAAGAGACCTCTTTGACCTTGTTAACAAGCAAGTATGTGTGGTAATAACCAGACTTTTTTCCCAACAGATATTAGTGACCAATGTATTCCAGTAACTTGTGACATAAGGGATGGATACAATATCCCTTTGAAATAAAGCATGTATAGACCTATTGTTCTGACGGAGCAAGGAGAAACATTTTCCCTATTGAAGAGTCAACTGGATTAAGCAAGGGTAGGTCAAGAACGTGAGGTCTGGCTACACCTCTAAATAACATGAGAGTCCCAGATGGAATAGCATGAAGACTATGGCAAACTCTCTAGGTGTTACAGGGATATTGTAACGAGTTAAAAATTCCTTATAATTGAGTATTAATCCTTCTGCATTAAAAAGTTGACTCACCAGAAGGATATGATTATTGAACCAGTTCTTAAAAAATAAATACTTGTTTCTATACAAAATGTCCTTATTGTTCCAAATGAAATACCTATGAGGGGAAAAATTATGTTTATATATTAAAGACCATGCTAAGAATACTTGTCTATGAAAAGCAGATAATTCTGCAGGAATCTTATCAATGTTATAGTTACAAAGTAACGTAAAATTGAGGCCACCAAAACGGGAGAACAAATAATGAGGGATGAAAATCCAAAATTGAAGTAGGATTCTTTAAAAAATGTTTAGCCCAATTTATCAGCATTTGATTTAGTGGATCATGAAATAATTTTGACAAAATGTATGCATTATGGTTTTAAGGAGGTAGCATTGAATTGGGTACAGTCATATCTAACTGACAGGAAACAGTCCACCTATATCAATGGTTCATTTTCTTCCCCTCGTGTTAAACTGTGGAATACCGCAGGGCAGCTGCCTTGGGCCACTTCTCTATTTAATATATACCAACAACCTTCCCTTAGCTGAAACTCAAGCTACTATATTTGCAGATCATACTACAATTTATGCAGCAAGACAATCGGTTCAACAGGTACAGCAAGCTTTACAAGGAGATTTGGAGAATATTAGGGAGTGGCTTTGCCAAAACAAACTTGTTTTAAACACCAAGAAAACCAAGTGTCTGTTCCACTAGGAAAAGGCCAAAACAGCATGGGATACAATTAAGTATGGGAGGAGTACAAATTGAAGAAGTGGCAGAAACGAAACTATTGGAAGTGCAGCTAGACAACTGCTTATCATGGTCGTCTCAAATAACTAATCTATGTAAAAATATATATATATATTAAAACAGCATGCATAATCAGAAGGATAGCTAAATATTTACCCGGGGGAACCAGGCGACCCGGGCGCGAACCAGGGACCCTCTGCACACATCAACAACAGTCACCCACGAAGCATCGTTACCCAGCGCTCCACAAAAGCCGCGGCCCTTGCAGAGCAAGGGGAACCACTACTTCAAGGTCTCAAGGCGAGTGACGTCACCCATTGAAACGCTATTAGCGCGCACCACCGCTAACTAGCTAGCCATTTTACATCGGTTACATATACATCATTTAAAACGGCCAAGTTCTATTCACAACGGTATTCAGTTGGTAAGAGACAGACATTCCGTAAATACTAGGAATAGATTGACCACCATCTATGCGTTGTCAATATATAAATGTAAACATTATTTTAAAACAATTGAAATATAATACATAGAAATGTTGTGGGACTATAGTAGATGAAGAATCAATATTCTTTTAGATTGAGTATTTATTGGGTCATTATGTTAGTATATTATGTATGTTTGTAATAGTGTGTTATATGTGGAAATGTGTTTGTATTATAAATTGTATTTTAATGTTTAAGGACTCTTGGAAGATTAGTCCAAATGGGGACTAAAAGAGATCCAAATCAAAATCTTTCAAAAACAGGGTTGTGTCATCTGCAAGTCATTCCTTCTTTCCTAACCCTCCAAGTGTATACTTGTCAGACGTTATGATACGTCAACAGAAATGTCCACTTAATTTGAAGGCTGAGGGATTAGGTTGTGTCTAAGTGTTTGGACCGTAAACCATAATTTTTGGGATTCCGTTCCGACCAGAAAAATAAAGTTCTGAATCAGTTCTAACTAAAACATAGTAGCGGTTTATATCGTTCATTTCTGTTCCTTTTTAAAACTCAAAACAATATTTTTTGTACATTTAGCTAGACATTAAAATTACTTTACCAATGGATAGAACAGCTTGCTACATGCGTTGGACAAACAAGTGTAGTGTACGGTGTGCAAGATGCAACTGAAATTTCGCAGAGAGCGTTAGGCATCTTGTTGTTATGACATGCATTATCTGAATAAGGCCCGTATAATTATACATACGGAGGTGGCTTCTATGAAGGAACTTTTGAAAATCTTTGAACTTCAGAGAGTTGGTTTAACTAACGTTGGACTAGAGTATGCCCTTGATTAGTTACATTACATTACACATAATGCAGCCTAAAGTTTGAGAGCTAGACCGGAGCTAGCTAGCAAACAAACGTGTGTGCAGTGCGCACCAGAATTAAAATAACACGTCTTACCTTTCTGTAGTTAATACATCCAATGTGAAAAGTGATAACTATGGTATCTGTAACTAGCATTGAAAAGTAAATTCATTCTAATAAAAAAGATCTCCCTAATTTCTGAATCATGCTTGTTACGTCATTAGCTACCGAGGAAGGGAAGAGGCAGATAGTCTACACACTGGCAATGATTTTCAGCTGGCAGGCAGACACTGGAATAAGTTTGAGTGACAGTGAGGGCTTTGCATAGGCACTTTGTTGCGTTTTTTGTGGGACTGAAAAAAAAATGCCCAGAACGTTATTAACCGGTTAGTATAGATCACTTTCGTTCTGGTTCTGTTCCTCAAATTTCGTTATTTTACGGTTTTCAGTTATTTTCCCTGAACCGGTTCCAACCCCTGCTTAAAACAGTTTTTGTATTTATGATATGATTTATAGAAGTGCATAGATGCGGTAAACAAGTCAATCGAACTCGAACATAACAATGGAATTGCCATGGAAACGCGTGGGGGAAAGAACCAGTCTCCTCATTGCCCTCCAGCAAAATTAGCCTACAGTTAGGCGTATTTCACACTATGTTGAGGCACAAATCGGAGTATAATGCTTGTATGGATGTCAACCCCAACACATGTTCATATCATTACCAATCAACTGCATTCGTTAAAAAACGACTGACTACCACCATCGATTTATACAAACGGGAATTAGCATTTAATAGTCACTTCTTCTAAATCTAAAAAGGGACAACTTCTACATTTTAATGCACGAAAACAGACAAACATATCCAAATGTAACTTAACCACATTGTGGGCCTGTTTAAAATACAGAAATCATGACGGATTTGACATCCACTTTGGTGCACATTTAGCAAATTTTGATCTAACAATCCGGTCCGCATCTATAACTTGTCAAGTTAACCACTCAAACAGAACGTGTTTCTCACTGCTATTCCCTCTCTTCTCTAGTTGTTCCAGCCGGACCATACTAAACACTGTAAATTGTGTGATGTGTGTGTGAGGGATTACGACCACCACTGTCTGTTCCTGAACCGCTGCATTGGTAGGGGAAACCACCGACTCTTCATCATCTTCGTCCTCTCCATGGCCGCAGCCCACCTCCTTTTCGTGGCTGCGGCCATTTACCACCTGTATGTGGTGGTGGTGTCCCTTGAGGACCAGTCGTTGGTTAGGGCAGTAGCTGCACAGTTCTGGGTGGTCACATTGACAATAATGAACGCTCTGACAATCCTTTGGGAGGCTTGGCTGTTGACAGAACAGTTTGATGCCATCGCCATGGGGACTACGACCTACTTCAAACCTACCTGCGAGACTCGGCAACGGTCACTAGGACACCGCTGGACAACGGTTCTTACCTTCCTATTGGAGGGGAGGAGACGGTTAGATAATGGACAGACGGGGGACAATATCTCCATAGACATTTAGAAAATATGGACTCTAAAACCTGTGGTGTAATGAAGAACAATGTATATATGAATTATATATTCCATTCTTGAAACCGACTGGATCATCTGTGAGACGGTTAGCATGGTGAGCTAAAGCCTAGGCATTACCTTGGGAAGCTAATACCGCTATTAAACATATAACAAGTGGTGTGTAGACCAGAATTAGTTCTAATAGATCTAAACATTAGATATTCCTTATTGTCTTTGGGAGTTGGGTCGTCAACATATCTGTTAAACTTTATATTTGAACATAGGTATTGAAACGTTCTACTTTTAATATATAGACTACAGTAGACTGAATGCAGAAATCTTGCCAGCAAACAAATCAACATGTCACACTCCTCACATAACGCACTGACGTAACACGATGTCCTGGTAAGCATTTCCTATGTATACTGTACATGTAGAGCTAGTTTTATGTGATGCTCTGAGCTATTTTAAAGCTGACAGTACTTCTACAACAATGTAGCTAGTTTATGAACAACTGATTGTGTGCTGTCCTGTGAAGGATCCCACTATTTTACTACAGGATATCCCGTGGAGTTAGCTTTCTGTTTTACATTTTAATGCATTGGTGTATTTAAAACAGTGTTTCATTGGAGATAACTGGTCACTTGAAACGTGACCGGTTTCTTTTTAATTAAATAAAAGTAATATGATGAAATGATGCATGCTTTTATGTTATTGGTGGTGTAAACCATAGGTAACAGTGGCTAGACTTTAGCTTATAAGTACAATGTCATTTGGCTAATTGCATGACGGTATGGCTGCGTTAGTTCAGGGAGCTAGCACAAGTCTACAGGTCTCATTAGGCAAGAGTGGTTCAACATGTAAAACCACCTTCGTCACATGTTAACATTGGCTAATAACATGTCGTGACTCTGACCTACTCTATAGCAAAACCAAGACTCAACACTGCTAATAGACCACATCCAGTCATCTCCCATTACTCTCACTGATTTCCTCAATATCCCATGGGGACATATTGCTAGATTAAAGGATGATGATTCAGTAGCCATCTAAGCGTGGTTTAGTCGGGTAATGTATATACTGTACAGTGCCTTCGGAAAGTACTCTAACCCCTTGACTTTTTCCACGTTTTGTTAGGTTACAGTCTTGTTCTAAAATTGATGAAATTGTTTTTTTACCCTCAATCTACACACAAAACACAATAAAAAAATTGAAATATTACATTTACATAATTATTCAGACCCTTTACTCTGTACTTTGATGAAGCACCTTTGGCAGTGATTACAGCCTCGATTCTTATTGGGTATGACGCGACAAGCTTGGCACAGCTGTATTTGGGGAGTTTCTCCCATTCTTCTCTGCAGATCCTCTCAAACTGTCAGGTCGGATGGGGTGCAGCAATGCACAGCTATTTTCAGGTTTCTCCGGAGCTGTTCGATCAGGCTTAAGTCTGGGCCATTCCCAAGACATTCAGAGACTTGTCCCGAAGCCACTCCTGCATTGTCTTAGCTGTGTGCTTAGGCTCATTGTCCTGTTGGAAGGTGAACCTTCACCTCAGTCTGAGGTCATGAGAACTCTGGAGCAGGTTTTCATCAAGGATCTCTCTGTACATCTGTTCATCTTTGCCTCCATCCTGACTAGTCTTCTAGTCCCTGCCACTGAAAGACATCCACACAGCATGATTCTACCACCACCATGCTTCACCGTAGGGATGGGGCCAGGTAGCCTCCAGACATGACGCTTGGCATTCAGGCCAAACAGCTTTTAATATTGGTTTCATCAGACCGGAGAATCTTGTTTCTCATGGCCTGAGAGTCTTTAGGTACCTTTTGGCAAACTCCAAGTGGGCTGTCATGTGCCTTTTACTGAGGATTTGGCTTCCGTCTAGCCACTCTACCATAAAGGCCTGATTGGTGGAGTGCTGCAGAGACGGTTGTCCTTCTGGTTCTCCCATCTCCACAAAATAACTATTGAGCTCTGTCAGAACTTTTTTGGTACCCTTCCCCAGATCTGTGCCTCGATATAATCCTGTCTCAGAGCTCTACGGACAATTCCTTCGACCTCATGGCTTGATTTTTGCTCGGACATGCCCTGTCAACTGTGGGACCTTTATATAGACGTGTGTGCCTTTCCAAATCATGTCCAATCAATTGAATTTACCACAGGTGGACTCAAGTTGTCAATCAAGTTGTAGAAAGATCTCAAGGATGATCAATGGAAACAGGATGCAACTGTGCTCAATTTCGAGTCTCATATCAAAGGGTACTTATGTAAATAAAGTATTTCTGTTTTGCATTTTTAATACATTTGAAAACATTTCTGAAAACCTGTTTTCGCTTTGTCATTATGGGGTATTGTGTGTAGATTGAATATTTGTATTTATTTAATCCATTTTAGAATAAGGCTGTAAAAAAAAAAAAAGTGGAAAAAGTCAAGGGGTCTGAATACTTTCCGAAGGCACTGTATCTGAGCGGATTAGCCTTTTGTGTTCCATGCAATATTATTGAATGTCCTCTGTATGGCCTGCTCTATATACAGTGTTTAAGATGGGAGAAAGCAGTCTGTACATGTTGAGGAGGCCAGAAGACCTATCTCTCTCTAACATCCATTCTACTCTCTCCCACTCTCTCTCTCTCTTTTGTCACTCGCTTACAACCACTCTCACTTGCACACTCTCATGCACACACACACATACACAAACATACTCCCTAAATCGGCATTATGGATTCTAGCAGTAGCAATTTTCTGACGTGGCATCGCCTCTGTTCCTGGCATACCATTCCATCTGGTCCTTTTCCATTAGCCAATCAAATCATATAATGTTAATTATCTCTGTCTTATTGGTGAGCTGGTCTGGTTCGAGTTTCCAGGATCAGAGGGGATTGTATGTGTCATGATGTGATTATTGTCTTGGACAGCTGCCGGTGACCATAGCAATGGAATAAACAAACATTATCAGAGTGTGAAGAGTGAATAGCTAGAACACCATAAGCATCAGTGGAGGCTAGTGATTGAAAAAAATTGAGGTGAATGGGAGACCCACGGTATAAATGCAGACCCCACAGAAGCGATAATGCGTGTTTAAAAAAAAATCGAAGAAATGATTTCAACCTAAGACATTTAATAAAGACATGTATGGTCAAATATTATGGGCAATGAGAATGAGATGGCTGCTTAGTGTCAGGAAGATATCACAGCAGTGATTTGGATGAGAGTATGAGTTGGGGTGTGTTCGGAGGCTTGACTTCAGTGCAGGACAGGCTCATCATGGATGGATGGTGTTGGAGAAGAGCTCAACTCATCCTCTGAGGGCAGGACTTGGGAAGGCATAACACAACACATTTAGACAACAAAGCTAAGAATCCATTAGTCCAAGCAAGGATAAAAATCACATTGATGTGTAATAATGTGATGGTGTTCATCTGATTTTCTCTCATCACTGTATGTAGAGTCAATTGACAGAGCTACTCACAGTGCTTGGAGATGAAACATTCAATGCACCAGTGGATGAGAGGGCACATGAGACGTGGCTTCAGTTCATGTCGGGAGAGAGTTGACACTGGTAGTGAAGTGGAGAGGCCACCATGGCTTAATCAGGGAACAGGAGGGGACTTAGCTGTAAATACAAATAGCAGATACATTGAGTTACACATGAATCCCTGATTTGAAAATGTAATTCGCTCTACATAAAGTCATTTACTCCGCTGCAAACAGAAATAGCGGTTACAGTCCGTTACAGCAACGTCTTCATAATGGGCAACGCGTTTCTCCATTAAATTAAACTCAGACATCTGAGAATTCACAAAGTCAAACGCGAACTGCGCATCTCGCCCTCTTGACGTATCAAGGTAGCCCAAGAAACGTTCTAGAATAAAGCACTGATACCTGATGAAAACTGATAACTGCGAGCTACAGCTGATGTCTGTGGTTTAATCCATTTGCCATGCGAAAAAAACGCGCTGAGTCAACCCCTTTTAATCTCACTTTTAATGGATGATGCAATGAAAGCTGTTAAATCATTCTGAATTGATTTCGACATTCCAGAGAAGACCGTAGGATCTTCCAAATGCTCAGTAAGTAAAGCATTGTAAAGTGCAATTTCCTCTGCAAGCTCCATGTAAGAGGAACTTTCCCTTTCATCATGCCCCCTAAAAGCCAACAATTACATGGCCAGAAATACAGTAGTGTCGATAAACTGCTTGAGAACATCCCAGTTTATTCTTACAGTACCTTCTCATTGTGTTGCGCAGTTTGAATATGCAGAACTTCGTCCATTACATGATCGATGCAGTTTTTTCCCAGAAGCTTGAATCTTGGGCAACGAAAGGGGTTCTTCAACAAAATAAATGCGCTACATTGTCGTAGGAAGACATTCTGGCAGAGAAAACTGCACTCTGGTAGCTATCTAGCTTCTTGCTACTAAAGTTAGCAAAGCAAACTGAAATAAATAAACTCAACACACAAAAATGAAGTTCTAAAATCAAGAAAACAATATATATAATTTAACTCATTTGTTTCCTGTAGTTTGAAGAAACTAATTTTAATCAAATAGTTTTTGGGGGATATTATCTCAGTCTCTAACTGTCCAACAATGTCACCGATTCACCAAGCTTCTCCACACATAGGACCCCCATGATGTTCTGCAGCACAACCCCAATACACCACACTAGATGAATTATCTGTTCCTATGATTGGATGGACAACATGTCAGTTCATACTGCAAAAGCTTCGATTGGTTGGACATCCTCCGGAAGTCGTCAAATTACCAAGTAGGTTTATGGAAGAGGGTGAGAAGTATGAGCCTCCTAGGTTTTGTATTGAAGTCAATGTAGCCGGAGGAGGACAGAAAATAGCTGTCCTCCGGCTACACCATGCTAGCCTAGAGGGTGCTGTTGAGACTACTGTAGGCCATTGCAAAACAGTGTGTTTTATTTAATATATTTAGTATAGTTTTATCTAAAAATATATATATATTTTTTTATATTTCAATATTTTTATTTTTATGAAATTCACTGAGGAGGATGGTCCTCGAGTTCCTCCTCTGAGGAACCTCCACTGGTGCTGACGTATCACCATGCAGGCTACGTTTTCTATTGTGATTGGTCAACAATGACGGCACCTCTTGAAAATTAAAGCAGATTCCTATTTTCTCCGCCTCAGCTGAGCGACTACCAGCACCGCAAATCACTCCACCTCTCTTTCAGAACAGACGTAACTTTTATGTTAGCAGGTTTTGCAACCATGGGGTGGTCAACCCTCCTCCTGGAGAGCGATGGGATGTGCAAGCTTTTTTTACAGTCCTGCTTTAACACACCTGATTCAGCTCACCAAGATCCTGATGAGCAGCTGATTAGAATTAGGTGTAAGAGCAGGGTTGGACTTGGAACTAAATCCTGCACAACCAGTAACTCTCCCAGGAAGATGGGGGTTTGCCATCCCTGGCACAGACGAAAATGTGAAAATGTGAATGTTAATGCTACGACTGTCAGTGTGGGCTGTCTATTAATACCTAGAGGAACCAGCATGTGTTTAGCCAGAGGGCTGCACATTCACTTCTCCATACTGACTACCCACTTCCTGAGAGACAGAGAGAGAGAGAGAGGAAGCGTAGTCACACAGCACATGATTCTGACCCCACACTATGTGAAGACCTGTGTCTGCATTTCACACCACTGTCTACGAGCTCTGTATTTCTTTCTGTGTGGATGCCTGTGTGTGTGTGTGTGTGTGTGTGTGTGTGTGTGTGTGTGTGTGTGTGTGTGTGTGTGTGTGTGTGTGTGTGTGTCCTATCTCCACAGTGAGCTATTGAGGACTGAAAGGCGTCTCTCTCTCTGTCTGAGATGACGTGGCAGGTAATAGTCTCTGTCTCCTTAGTAGCAACATCAGTCCTGAGCATAGCCTTCTATAGCTCCAGACTATCACTGCTCTGTTGTGCTGGTGTCAACTCTGGGTATATAGCATTAGTGCTATCATTATCATCTGATTGCCTCTCACAATGATCAATTATATGACTGACCGACTGAGCATTCAGGCTGCTGAATACATCTTGTAAGTGGAGTGACGGTCATGGAGTGAGATAGTTGTTGACTTTCTGTTGTAGTTTTTCTCAGACTCTCTCTCTCTCACTGTGTGTGTGTTGACTCTGAATGTTTGTGTGTCCGGTCAGCATTCCAGATCGTGGTACCGAGCAGTAGACAGATGGAGTAGTGTCTGTGATGAACCTTTCCAAGACTCTACCCATGGACAGACAGAGACGAGGCTCAGGTAATGACCAGCTCTATGCTCTAACAACACCTGAGCTGTGTTCGAATACCCATACTAACATACTGTATACTACATACTAATGAGTGTATGTATTTTATTCCCCCTACCAGAGCTGGCTAGGCTGTTTTTGTGTTATCTAGAGCGTTGGTGACTAACTGTGCTGCTGGCAACAATTTAATTATGCTTTTTTGCCGACTTTTACTGAGACCGGTCATATTCAATGGATGTTGAGCGTTTGTAAATTCATCAGTTATTCTGCACTCTGGCACACTCAGACACAAGTGCTCTGAAATCGGAGTAGAAGGCCGGAGCGAATTAACAATGACCATTGAGAATGCACAACAACTATGCCAATTAGCTAAGGCAAGAATGACATATAGTTAATATACTGGCAAGTTGGATGTATTAGTAGCCAACTAACGTTAGGTAGCGAGCTAACATACCCGTACATACTGCTGTAATGATATGCTACGAGGATAACGTAGCTAACAAATTGTCAGCCAACGTAACGGATTTGAAAAAGTCATTACTTTATTGACACTGCTGAAAATGTTCTTAGCATTTGTCATATTTACTTAAAGCAAAGAAATTGTATCCGCTCTCGCCGGACTTCGGCTGCATATTTTCTGCCATTTTCTTGAAATCTGAAAATGTTGTGAAGCCACGCCCATTTTCTGAAGAATTGTATTATGGGCCCTAAAAGCACAGAAATAGTGTACACAGCTTGTATACTTCGTATTCTGGCGAATTTAGTACGACATCCGGTAACTTTTGGCATACTAACTCTATCCATACTATAACCAATAAGCATACTACATACTCGATTTACATCACAAATAGTACGGTTAGTGCGGTTAGTATGAGTATTCGAAACACAGCTCTAGAGTGTTTGGTGTACACAGAATTTGCTGTTCTAAAGTGATACGAACAGCGTTGGTAGTCTTCTCTTCCTTTTATTGTATGTATTTTCAATTGTCTGTGTCTGTTGTACCTTTCCATAATGAGGTCCCCGTCTGCGTTGCTGGCTTTTTAAGGGAGTCAGGTGGAAATAAAGTCTGGTTGCAGAAGGCTAGTGAATGGTTTACCTGAAAACAAGAGTAGAATAGTTTTACATACCTGGCTAGTAACCTGAAGTGGACTATGGCAAACTGTGAACATGTGTGTTTGTGCATGTGCTTGAGTGTGTGTGCGCCCGTCTGTGTCTGTCTGAATAATGCAGCAGCAGTAATATTAGAACTGAGCATGTGCAGGAGATGTCTGTCCCTCGCTATACCTCTACATCCCTCTAAACATATACCTCTCTCTCTCTCTCTCTCTCTCTCTCTCTCTCTCTCTCTCTCTCTCTCTCTCTCTCTCTCTCTCTCTCTCTCTCTCTCTCTCTCTCTCTCTCTCTCTCTCTCTCTCTCTCTCTCTCTCTCTCTGTGTGAGGAGGAGAGTGGGCAGGGCTGTAAGGACACTGGGCTAGTGAGACAGAAAGAGAACGGGAGAGAGAAAGGGGAAGGAAGAGAGAGTGTAACTGGAAAGGAGACAGAGAAAGAGAGGGAGAGTGGAAAGAGAGCCCGGAGGGTGCTTGCCCAGAAGGAGATTGGGTGGCAGTGAAGAGGAGAGATAGAGAAAGGGTGGTGCCTCAGTGAACAAGAAACAGGGTGAGGCAGCAGAGTGAGAGGAGAGAGCAGTGTGCGTGTGACTGAAGGGATCCAGACATGGGACTAGCACTGCAATGACAACCATGCTTAGCCCTAAAAACAGACAGACACGCAGGGGTAAGAACAATCTTTCATCTCTCCTCCCCTCTTTCTCTCTCTGCAGCATCTCAGCAGTATGCCGGTCTTGCTGTCTCACTCTCTCTGCGACTGTGACAGTAGCTGTGTCTCCATGATGCATGCAGCACACTTGATCTCTTAGTGTTTTGGCTGTGTGATAGTTTACTTCTGTATTTGGATGATATGATTATTGCATCTCCTTGGATGTGATAAAGACACTATCTGATGAGAGCTGTTCTTTCTCTTCCAGTTTCTGCTAGGCTCAATGAAGTTTATGGAATTGATAACAATTTATCAAGTATTCAGAATCCTTGACTTTTTCCACATTTTGTTACGTTAAAGCCTTATTCTAAAATTGATTAAAAAAAATATTGTCATCATCAATCTACACACGATACTCCATAATGACAAAGCAAAACAGGTTTTTAGCCACTCTTCAGTAAAAGGCACATGACAGCCCGCTTGGAGTTTCCCAAAGGGGGCCTAAAGACTCTCAGACCATGAGAAACAATATTCTCTGGTCTGATGAAACCAAGGTTGAAATTCTTTGGCCTGAATGCCAAGCGTCACGTCTGGAGGAAACCTGGCACCATCTCTACGGATTAGCATGGTGGTGGCAGCATCATGCTATGGGGATGTTTTTCAGTGGCATGGATTGGAAGACTAGTCAGGATCGAGGGAAAGAGGAACGGAACAAAGTTCATCTTTGGACCTCAGACTGGGGCGACCTTTCACCTTCCAACAGGACAACGACCCTAAGCACACAGCCAAGACAACGCAGGAGTGGCTTCGGGACAAGTCTCTGAATGTTCTTGAGTGGCCTAAACAGAGCCTGGACTTGAACCCAAACAAACATATCTGGATAGACCTGAAAATAGCTGTGCAGCAACGCTCCCCATACAACCTGACAGAGCTTGAGAGCATCTGCAGAGAAGAATGGGAGAAATTCCTCATATACAGGTGTGCCGAGCTTGTAGCGTCATACCCAAGAAGACTTGATGCTGTAATCACTGCCAATGGTGCTTTGTCATTATTGGGTATTTGGTGTAGATTGATGAGGGGGGGAAAAACTATTTAATACGTTTTAGAATAAGGCTGTAACGTAACAAAATGTGGGAAAAGTCAAGGGGTCTGAATACCTTGCGAAGACACTGTATCAAAATACACGTTCTACCACAGCGACCATGTTATTTTTGTGAAGCCCATTTGATTTTGAGTTCAGACATAAAGTTTATATGTGAGAAATATTTCTAAGATCACTACTTTCAGTTCATCCAAATTCACTTCACTTGCGCAAAAGAAGGAAGCTCGCGCTGCTCATGCTAGCACATACGCAGATCAAATACACTTCTGTAACTCTGATTAAGGTGTTTACATGTCTTAATCATTAGAAAGATTGCCCAGAAAAACTCACGCCAATTAAGATAAGCGGAGAAGGGTGTTTTACATGACTAATGACATACTCGGGCCTGCAGCCATAATCAGTTTAATATCAAATCGTTAGTGTACATGTAAACGTACTCCTTGAAAATTATACACTGTCTCCTTAAGAGCATATGTGAGTGAAGACATTGTTATGGACCTTGTATCTTCTAAAGAATCTATCCTTTTTCCTTTATTTCTGTGCCCCCAAATGTTTAGATATATTGGTAAAGTAACCAGGTTGTTAACTAGCTAGCTAATGAGGTAACATGACTGAACAAGGTGTCGCCTAAACAAATGCCTGTGAGTGGTTTTGGAACGAACCCTTTTGTTCCACCAGGCACTGTGGTAGGTAGATACATTTTTTTTTTTTACCAGCCAATACATTTATTTGCCATAATAACACCGGATTCGGATTTCTGAAACCGGTGGGACTGGTGTTTTGCTAGCAGTATTTCTGTACTGAATGCACAATAGCAGAGCTTGCAAAACAAAAGACCTCCTGATTGTTACAAATGATCGTGATATCATATCATTCTACCAGGTAAGCCTACTTTGCAGTTAACATTTAATTTGGAACATTTTATGGGAAAGCCTTTAGAAATTACTGTTTCAGCATAACTAACTGGCTACACAAAGTGGTAGACACAGGCATTCCCATGTGTTACCTGTCAGAAAGTTGCAAAAAATGATTGCCAAGATAATCCACCCACCTGACAGGTGTGGCATATCAAGCTGATCAAGCTGAAGCTGATTATACAGCATGATCATTATACAGGTGCACCTTGTGCTGGGGACAATAAAAGCCCACTCTAAAATGTGCAGTTTTCAGGGAGCATGCAATTGGCATGGTTACTGCAGAAATGTCCAACAGAGCTGTTGCCAGAGAATTGAATGTTCATGTCTCTACCATAAGCCGCCTCCAACGTTGTTTCAGAGAACTTGGCAGTACATCCAACCGGCCTCACAACCGCAGACCACGTGTAACCACGCCATCTCATGACCTCCACATCCGACTTCTTCACCTGTGGGATCATATGAGCGTGGGGAGGGAGGTGCTCAGGATTATTTCTGTCTGTAATGAAGCCTTTTTGTGGGGAAAAACAAATTCTGATTGGCTGGGCCTGGCTCCCCAGTGGGAGGACCTGTTTCTTAAGTGGGTGGGCCCATGGCTGTGCCCATGCCCAGTCATGTGGAATCCACAGATTAGGGCCTAATTCATTCATTTAAATTGACTGATTTCCTTCTATGAACTATAACTCAGTAAAGTCTTTGAAATTGTTGCATGTTGCGTTTATATTTTTGTTCAGTTTACAAATCACTGATGCATGCATTTTAAAGGTACAATGCAGCCATTTTTATCTCAATATCAAATAATTGCTATTTAACATTTAAGTACCTTACTGTGATTGCTTTCAATTAAAATACTAAAAAAGAAACCAAAATAGCTTCTTAGCAAAGAGCAATTTCTCAAGCAAGAATTTTGCTAAGACTGTCTGGGAGTGGTCTGAGTGGCGCTGGCGAACTGGACACCCCTGCAGCCTCCGCAAGGCGTGGGGCCCACGAGCTGTGGGAGCCCATGGTCCTGTCATCATTGTCTATTTTTTATATAAGTAATTTTAACAGTAACCCTCCAAAAAGTTTTTCATAAATGTTTTTTAATTTCCATATGTACTAGGAAGCTAAGTGTTTGTTTCTTGGACTTGAAGAATGTGATCAAAGTGCCTCAGACCTTGAAAAAGAAATGATTGAACTGATTGAAAATAAGGGGATATTGTAGCGCTCTCAGTTCCATTACATTACACATAAGAGTCAATGGACAAAGGCGTCTTCTGTATGGGGGAGTTTTATTCAGAGCTACAATGCTCGGTCTAAACATTACCACGTATCGTTTGCAGTACGGTTTTCGAAACATATTAGCGAGAAAATCATAAAAAAGGTTCAATTGATACACACGGCCATATTTCCATGGTACAGCGCTTGTTTGCGGAAAACAGACAGAAGACAGAGTGGACTACCTGTGCTAATTAGCTATCTGTGTCTCCGAACACCTGCGTGTAATTAAAAGACTGACTCCACAAATGTGTTGTCGGCTGCAACTGTGTTAAAACCAGTTAAAACAGTGTACAATAAGTGTGTATTTTACATTTGTGAAATTATTTTGACGTGATATGAAAGTAGAGTGATTTATGTTTCTAGAACCATACCCCAATTGAGAATCGATTCACGTTTAGACTGAGTATTTGGCTGTTTTGGCTTCCAGAGCCAATTCACCCTTTAAACAGAATATGTAATGTCCTTGTTAAACCGGACAGAAAGGAGTGGTGCTTCAAATACAGCAGTTCTGGAACATCTTTAGTTCAGCCTCTTGCATTCACCTTAATTGCCAGCCTCAACAGGTTGCGGAAAGAGATTTACTGTAGGCTTTTGGAAGCTCTGGGCAAAGGGTGGCTACTTTGAAAAATTCAAAATATATTTTCATTTGTTTCACACTTTTTTGGTTACTACATGATTCCATATGTCTTATTTCATCGTTTTTATGTCTTCACTATTATTCTACAATATACTACAGAATATTATTTAGTTTATGTAAAGACAAGATTAAATCAAGAATAGTCTGATGGGTGACAATATTACCCTATCACTTGTACCCTTCCCCAGATCTGTGCCTCGACACAATCCTGTGTCTGAGCTCTATGGACAGTTCATTCAATCTCATGGCTTGGGTTTTGCTCTGACATGCACTGTCAACTGTGGGACCTTATATAGACAGGTGTGTGCCTTTCCAAATCATGTCCAATCAATGTAATTTACCACAGGTGGACTCCAATCAAGTTGTAGAAACGGCT
Organism: Salvelinus fontinalis; assembly: GCF_029448725.1. Classification (NCBI taxonomy): domain Eukaryota; kingdom Metazoa; phylum Chordata; class Actinopteri; order Salmoniformes; family Salmonidae; genus Salvelinus; species Salvelinus fontinalis. The sequence goes on from NC_074701.1 coordinate 8,511,543, forward strand.
CAAGGATGATCAATGGAAACAGGATGCACCTGAGCTCAATTTCGAGTCTCATAGCAAAGGGTCTGAATACTTAAGTAAATAAGGTATTTCAATTGTAGATTTTTTATACATTTGCAAAAATTTCTAAAAATATGTTTTCATTTTTATCACTATGGGGTCTTTTGTGTAGATTGATGAGGATTTTTATTTCTTTAATCCATTTTAGAATAAGGCTGTAACGTAGCAAAATGTGGAAAAAGTCAAGGGGTCTGAATACTTTCCGAAGGCACCTTAGGTATAAAACACAGTTAAATCAAGTTTATGACTGCACTGGTCCTTTAATATTATTTACATGTAGCCTTTGAAGTGAATGAATCAGCACTCACTTGTTCAGAAACAACTGTAAAGTGAAGCCTATCATTACAACAGTTATTATCTAGGTGATTTTCTTCCCAGGTCGCACAGCATTATATCTAGGAGCATGTGCAACCAAAATGGTCGCACTTTAGAGCCCTGGTAACGGATATGCATACATATGCATCTTACAGTGTACAATTCCACACTAGGGAGTTATAGTTATTTATTAATGAAATATATGGTTGCTTGGCCCTCTTATCTCAGAAGGATATTTCTATATTTCAATAGAAGACGGAGCTGTTCATAGTGTACTGTACATACTACGTCGATATGTTGTATTTATTCCCGGTGATGAATTGTAGTTGTGGCTATGTGACATGTAGGACCTACTACTGCTGTATATCACAGCTTACTACTACTGTCAGGGCTAAAAGTGTCCATCACAACAGCTGAGTGATAAACATAGTTCCTCTCACACGGTACTAATAACTGACGCAGTAGACAGCTCCAGGCCTACAGGCAGGCAGACCTGCCCACAGCGTGACATACCTCATGCATGACTGGATGGACATGGATATGGAGGCAGTAAATCACGAGACTGAGACTAGGCACAGACTATATGATGTACTACCACTTAACTCTTGCTCTTGTCGTTCATCCACTCACACTGCTATTTGAAGAAGGTTTTACTTGAAAAGATTGTGATCGGTGGTTATTTTACCTACCAAATGTGTTGTGAAATACACGTCATCTATTGCGATCATGACTCTGCAAAATACAAGAGAGAGGTGGAGAGCGAGAGATGGAGAGAGAGCTCAGCCTTGAGCTGTCCTCAGCAGAAACAGGGATGCAATTAACAAGAAAGAGATAAATAATTTATTCTCTCTCTGTCTCCCTCTTGCTCTCTCTCTCTCAGCCTGACACTGAGGTTTATCCGATACACCAGTGTCTGATGTGTAATTTCTCTTTTAACCAGTCTGTTATGGTTGTTCTGAGCTGTTGGAGAGACAAATAGCATTTATATCTACGCAATTGGAGGGTTTGGCTTCAACTTTATTTCAACATACCTGATCCTATAATCATCTGCCCCATTGGCGGTATCAGGTGTGTTAGAGCAGGGTTAGAGCAAAAGCCTGGACAGTCAGTAGCTCTCCAGGGTGGTTTTCAATTACTGATAATAGACCGGTCCAGGTAGTAATGGATAAATCAGCATGCGTGGCTCAGACTCTGGGATCAGCCTGCTCTCATATTATAGGGACCTCAGTGAATAGAGGTTAGGGATGCTCTAGCTGTGTGTGCCTTTGTACATGCATAGGTTATGTGTGTGTTCATCTCTGTGGAGAATGAACTAGGATTCAGGTGTGTTAGAGCAGGGCTCCAGCAGCTGAGGGTTGTCCATCCCTGATAATAGACTGGTCCAGTTGATAATGAATAAATCATTATGCATGGCTCAGACACTGGAATCCGACTGTTCTCATAGGGACCTCAGTGGAGAATGATTAGGGATGGTGTGTGTGTGCGTGTGTGCGTGCATCCGTGCGTTTGTTTGTCTGTATATAGGTTATATGTGTCTGTGTTCATGTTTCTCTCCCCTCCCCCATCTCGAACTCCCCAGCCCGCTCTAAGAGCATGGTGCTGGGCCGCTGCAGTTCTCCTCTAGGCCAGGAGATGACGCTGAAGGCCGGCTGGCTGAAGAGACAGAGGAGCATCATGAGGAACTGGCAGCTACGGTGGTTCGTTCTCCACACTGACGCACTGTACTTCTATAAGGACCAGGATGAGACTAAACCTCAGGTATCCCACACTCTAGTTTAATGCACATACTCAGGACACTTTCAAGTCACTCTACATATATCAAGACTAAAGGAGACGATGGAGTCTATAATGTTTCGTGACATTTCTGTGATGTTTTTCCATGCACAGCACGTCTTCCTTCCCTGTGCTTTAAGTGATTTCCATTTCAAACAGCGTTAAGTAATGTTTCTGTTTGATTATAGCAAACCGCACAATGCTCTACATTTAATACTGTGTTCTCTCTCTCTCTCTCTCTCTCTCTCTCTCTCTCCCTCTCTCCCTCTCTCCCTCTCTCTCTCCCTCTCCCTCTCCCTCTCCCTCTCAGGGATGCATCATTCTCCAGGGCAGTCAGGTCAGTGAGCTGTCGGCCAATCAGGATGAAGCTGGTCGCCACCTGTTTGAGATTGGTCCAGGTAAGAAACCATGGAGATCATCTAAACCCTCCCTCTGATGATGTGCTTCCTGGTTCAAATCAAATCAAATTGTATTCATCACATGCTTCTTAAACAACAGGAGTAATCTAACAGTGAAATGTTTACTTACAGGCCCTTCCCAACATTGCAGAGAGAAAGAAAATAGAGAAACTATAGAAAAGTAAAACACATACTAAAAGTAACAATAAATACACAAGTAATGTGTGGCTATATACACAGGCTATCAGTACCATGTCGATGTGCAGGAGTATGAGGTAATTGAGGTAGATACAGCAGGATACAGCAGGAGCGTATGTGATGAGTCAAAAAAGTTAGTGCAGAAAGGGTCAATGCAGATAGTCTTGGTAGCTACAGATGAAGTCGTAAGTTTACATACACCTTAGCCAAATACATTTAAACTCAGTTTTTCACAATTCCTGACATGTGATCCTAGTAAAATTCCCTTTCTCAGTTAGGATCACCACTTTATTTTAAGAATGTGGAAAGTCAGAATAATAGTAGAGAGAATTATTTATTTCAGCTTCTATGTCTTTCATCACATTCCCAGTGGGTCAGAAGTTTACATACACTCAATTAGTATTTGATAGCATTGCCTTTAAATTGTTTAACTAAACTCAAACGTTTCAGGTAGCCTTCCACAAGCTTCCCACAATAAGTTGGGTGAATTTTGGCCCATTCCTCATGACAAAGCTGGTGTAACTGGGTCAGGTTTGTAGGCCTCCTTGCTTGCACATGCTTTTTCAGTTCTGCCTACAAATTTTCTATGGGATTGAGGTCAGGGCTTTGTGATGGCCACTCCAATACCTTGACTTAGTTGTCCTTAAGCCATTTTGCCACAACTTTGGAAGTATGCTTGGGGTCATTGTGCATTTGGAAGACCCATTTGCAACCAAGCTTTAACTTCCTGACTGATGTCTTGAGATGTTGCTTCAATATATCCACATAATTTTCCTCACTCATGATGCCATCTATTTTGTGAAGTGCACCAGTGCCTCCTGTAGCAAAGCACCCCCACAACATGATGCTGTGCTTCTTGGTTGGGATGGTGTTCTTCGGCTTTGAAGCCTCCCCCTTTTTCCTCCAAACATAACGATGGTCATTATGGCCAAACAGTTCTATTTTTGTTTCATCAGACCTGAGGACATTTCACCAAAAAGTACGGTCTTTGTCCCCATGTGCAGTTGCAAACCGTAGTCTGGCTTTTTTATGGCGGTTTTGGAGCAGTGGCTTCTTCCTTGCTGAGCGGCCTTTCAGGTTATGTCGATATAGGACTCGTTTTACTGTTTCCTCCAGCATCTTCACAAGGTCCATTGCTGTTGTTCTGGGATTGATTTCCACTTTTCGCACCAAAGTACGTTCATCTCTAGGAGACAGAACGCGTCTCCTTCCTGAGCGGTATGAGGGCTGTGTGGTACCATGGTGTTTATACTTGCGTACTATTGTTTGTACAGATGAACGTGGTACCTTCAAGCATTTGGAAATTGCTCCCAAGGATGAACCAGACTTTTGGAGGTCTACAATTTTTCTTCTGAGGTCTTGGCTGATTTCCTTTGATTTTCCCATGGTATCAAGCAAAGAGGCACTGAGTTTGAAGGTAGGCCTTGAAATACATCCACAGGTACACCTCCAATTGATTCAAATGATGTCAATTAGCCTATCAGAAGCTTCTAAAGCCATCATTTTCTGGAATTTTCCAAGCTGTTTAAAGGCACAGTCAACTTAGTGCATGTAAACTTCTCACCCACTGGAACATGTCTGTAAACAATTGTTGGAAAAATGACTTGTTTCATGCACAAAGTAACCGACTTTCCAAAACTATAGTTTATTAAGAAGAAATTTGTGGAGTGGTTGAAAAACGAGTTTTAATGACTCCAACCTAAAGTGTATGTAAACTTCCAACTTCAACTGTATATACAGTATTTTATACCATCTATTGCATCTTACATATGCCGCTCTGTCATTGCTCATCCATATATGTACATGTATATATTCTTATTCCATTCCTTTATTTAGATTTGTGTGTATTCGGTAAATGTTGTGGAATTGTTAGATTACATGTTAGATATTGCGGCACTATCGGAACTAGAACTGGAACTAGGAACTAGGAACGAGAACTGGAACTCGCTATCGCTATTTTACTGCTGCTCTTTAATTACTTGTTACTTTAATCTCTTATTCTTTCACATGTTTTTTTTAAAATCGCATTGTTGGTTAGCGGCTTGTAAGTAAGCATTTCACTGTCGTATTCGGCGCATGTGTGAAGAGGAGGTTGGGTGGCAGAAAAGAGTGCTCGGGTTGGGGTGTAGGGTTTGAACACAGCCTGAAGGTAGGGAGGGGCAGTTCCTCTTGCTGTTCCGTATGCATGCACCATGGTCTCGTAGTGGATGCGAGCTTCAACTGGAAGCCAGTGGGACTTGGGAAGGTTGAAAACCAGGCGGGCTGCAGTGTTCTGGATAAGTGGCAGAGGCCTGATGGCACAAGCGGGAAGCCCAGCCAACAGTGAGTTGCAGTAGTCCATATGGGAGAGAACAAGTGCCTAGATTAGGATAAGCGCCGCTTCCTGTGTGAGGTATGGTCGTACTCTACAGATGTTGTAGAGCATGAACCTGCAGGAGTGGGTCACTGCTTTGATGTTTGCAGAGAACGACAGGGTGTTGTCCAGGGTCACACCAAGGTTATTTGCACTCTGGGAGGTCGACACTATGGAGAGGTCTTTGAGTGGCAGGCCTTCCCCGGGAGGAACAGCAGTTCCGTCTTGTCGAGTTTGAGCTTGAGGTGGTGGGTCGACATCCAAGTTGAGATATCTGCCAGGCACGCAGAGATGCATGTCTCCACCTGGGTGTCAGAAGGGGGGAAGGAGAAAAGTAGGTGAGTGTCATCCGCATAGCAATGATTGGAGAGACCATGTGAGGATATGACGGAGCCGAGTGACTTGGTGTATAGAGAGAAGAAGAGAGGGCCTAGAATTGAGGCTGGGGGACACCAGTAGGGAGAGTACGTGGTGCAGACACAGATCCTCTCCATGTCACCTGGTAGGAGTGGCCTGCCAGGTAGGATGCAATCCAAGAGTGTGCAGAGCCTGAGACGCCCATCCCTGAGAGGGTGGAGGGGAGGATCTGATGGTTCACAATGTCACTGGCATAAGTTGCACCACCAACATCTAGTGGTCTGCTCAGAAAAATACAAAGATTAGCACAACTGTTAAAGGCTCTTTGTATGGCACATAAGCACAGAGCATTGCATGATGACACTGACAATACCAATGACACCGTACTATGTAGATGGCATCCGTGCTAAAGACAAGCACTGTGCTCATGAAGACATCAACAGTGCACTCTGCATATAGTTACCAATGACAATGTACTACGCATACAGAATCAATTTCCACCTGCCATACTTGATGCTAGTGGTTCATGCGTTGTTTCTAAACCCCCTCAGAGACTGAAGAGTAAGTGTTTAAATGTACACTGTTGGCGTTATGTCGGTTGCTCACACAGGTTGTGCGTGTGTGTGTGTGTGTGTGTGTTTGCAGGAGGCAGTGGAGAGAAGGATCGTTCGGGTCTGAGCGAGTCTTTCCTGTTGATGGCTAAGTCTCAGAGTGACATGGAGGAATGGGTCAGAGCCATACGGAGAGCTATATGGGCCCCGCTAGGAGGAGGTAACACACACAAACACACACACACACACACATACTCATACACACACTCACACACACACAGACACACACGCACAGAAAACACACACATACTCACACACAAATACACACACAGACACACACGCACAGAAAACACACACATACTCACACACAAATACACACACAGACACACACGCACAGAAAACACACACATACTCACACACAAATACACACACGCACAGAAAACACACACAAACACGTAACGTCCTGTAAGAGCCAGTTGATTGTGTGTGTGTGTGTGTGTGTGTGTTCTTGGAATCTGGGTGTCATTGCTCTAGGTATTTTTGGGCAGCATTTAGAGGAGACAATGCAGTGTGAGAGTGGGTGTGGCAGCAGCAGCAAGCCTCTGGTGCCTCTGCTGGTGCAGCAGTGTGTGTGTTTTATACACCAGCACGGCCTAACGGAGGAGGGGCTGTTCAGAATGCCTGGACAAACCAATCACGTACGAGAGCTGCAGGACGCCTTTAACTGCGGGGAGAAACCACTGTTTGGCAGGTAGAAGTACTTTCCCTTTACATCAACTTTTCCTTTACAGGTAACACAGAATAACACAATGTAAAACACAACCTATTGGGGGGCTCCAGAGTGGCGCAGTGGTCTAAGGCACTGCATCTCAGTGCTAGAGGCGTCACTACAGACTCTGGTTCGATTCCAGGCTGTATCACAACCGGCCGTGATTGGGGGTCCCAAAGAGCTGCGCATAATTGGCCCAGCGTCGTCCGGGTTAGGGTTTCGCCGGGGAAGGCAGTCATTGTAAATAAGAATTTGTCCTTAACTGACTTGCCTAGTTAAATAAAGGTTTAATTTTTTTTTTACAAAAACACAACACAGACAGGTAGATGAGCTCTATTGTAAATCAGTCATAATTCTTATCTTTAACAGTAACACTGATGTCCACACGGTGGCGTCCCTGCTGAAGCTGTACCTCAGAGAGCTGCCAGAGCCTGTGGTGCCTTTCAACAAATACACAGAGTTCCTCTCCACTGCTCAGCTCCTGGCCAAGGACCAGGAGGAGGTGTGTGTGTGTGCGTGTGGGTGTGTCTGTGACTGTGTGTGTGTGTGCGCGCACACGTGACACACACGTGCCCTTTTTCAAAGTAGTAATGCTCTCATTCAAACCCTAATGAATAATGATATTGGGACTTTCTCTTTTTGAAGGGGATCCTTGAGCTGGGCAGGCAGTTGAAGAGTCTTCCTCAGGTCAACTACAACCTCCTCAGCTACATCTGCAGGTAAAAAATATGCTCTACTAGACGGTTGAGTTGCCCATTAAAGGAATGCTATTAAGTCTAAGCTAGTGATAATGGGCAATAAAGACATATTTTTATGTTTTTTTTTTTGTCTGTGCAAATATAATACATTTTAAAAAATCCATATCATTATTTACTGTCTGCCTATTATCTTCAATATGTTTCATAATATCATTCCGTACATGACATTAAAAATGTAAATGCAATACATTTACATGCATTTGAATATTCAGATTTTGACACACAAATGTAGCATATTTTATTCATATTTAATATCCTGATATAACTAAGCTTATCTTCCATTATAAGTAAATTAAGCAGACATAATGTAAATTAATGTTGTTGTTTTTTTTAAAAAGTATATTCAAATTCCAATACAGTTTACTGTAATTGGGAAGCTCAACCTGCTGGTTGAGACGTTTGCCCTGTGTTATCTATCAAAGTTTAAGTCATGTAAACAAAAATGATTCATTTATGGCCTAAATACACATATTTTGCAGAACAATCATTTTTCCGATTTCTTTTTTCTTGGTGTGCCAGTTAAAGGGTTAAAGACATCATCTAACACTAGAAATAGATGTTTAATGGCATCGACAGGCAGCTGAGACAGCAGAATGAGGCAGATCACACAGACCGTGGCAACAGCATGACTCACCACCACTTCTCATACTGTATCTGTCTCAGGTTGAATCATACCGAACATTTTTTTTTTTTTTTTTTTTTTTACCTTTATTTAACTAGGCAAGTCAGTTAAGAACAAATTCTTATTTTCAATGACGGCCTAGGAACAGTGGGTTAACTGCCTGTTCAGGGGCAGAACGACAGATTTGTACCTTGTCAGCTCGGGGATTTGAACTTGCAACCTTCCGGTTACTAGTCCAACGCTCTAACCACTAGGCTACGCTGCCGCCCCCAACATACAAGAGTTGAGATATTCAGACAGTCTTGGAGGAAATAAAATGTTCCTTCAGGGGGCTATTTCTATTTCTATATTATTCTTATATTATTATTTTTGTGCGTGCATATATGTGTGTGTGTGCTTGCATGTGTGCATGTGTGTATGTGCACTACAGATTCCTAGATGAGGTCCAGTCCCACTCAAGTCAGAACAAGATGAGTGTTCAGAACCTGGCCACTGTGTTCGGACCCAACATCTTCCGACCAAAGATGGAGGACCCACAAATCATGATGGAGGGTAGATACCAGCACTTTTTTCTCTGTGATGACACGTGCTATGAGCAAACTAACCATAACATTTCACATAGAGGGGATTTGTTCAAGTTGAAACTTTTATTTTACAATATCAGTGAGAAGGAGGCATTGTTTAACCAGAGTTTAAAGCCAATATATGTCATGTATTTCTCAGCCAACCAGTAGCCCTGCCACTTTTTTTCTATAATCTGTGGGATGAGGCTGGAGAAAGCATTTTCATTGTCTGGTGTTAGGTTCTGAACAAACTGAGTAAAAACTCTAGGAAAAAACAACTAGGAAAAGCTGAAACCAAGTTTATTCACCCACTGCGTCAAACAGCTGCAAAGACAAAGATATGTTTACACCAGCACATATATTTATACCCTCCTACTAGGAATATTCAACTCCTTGCACATCTAGACAGCCAATAAATACTTTGTTGCTAGTCAGGAACTTAACTGGTTCCTCTCAATGGTGTAGCCATGGCCCTGCCTCATGCTAGAACCTTCGTGGGCATGAAAGTATATGTGTGTGGGATAGGACTGTTCCTTCTCACTTCATCTGACCTGACCTCGGGCCGAATTCCTTGATCCTCCCTAATCCACGGCTGTCCTAATTTATCAGTGACTGAAACCCTTTGCCTCCCTCCTTAGGAGCCATGAGATTGAACAATATCATGTTTTGACAGAATGCAAACTTTCTGCACTCCCCCCTCCTCACGCAGTAACTTTCCATACACCTAGTTCTTATCCCCCCTCCATGGACCCCAACATATACATGTAAAGTAATCAATAAGTTCTAGTATGGAAACATGAAAAAATATATATTTCAAGCTAGAATCCCACACTGGAAAAGGGGTACATACAAATCCTCTAAATAACGATTTGCTTTTTATTGCACCCTGCAGGCAGTTCCCAGGTGCAGCACCTGATGACTGTACTGATCAGTGAACACTGTCGTCTGTACCAGGGGCAGGCAGAGACTCCCAGGCAGGACCAATCTGCCCCTCCTCCAACTCCCTATCCCCGGATCCCCCCGATTCAGCGCTGCAGTGTGGAATGGAACTCACAGGAGGACATCCCGCCCCCCAACCCCGCCAAGGACTATCCATCCCTGGGACAGACCCCTACCACCCCAAGTCAGGAACCACTTCAACCCCTCCCGACCTCCACAGTGTCCTCTCTTGACACTGACCACCCTGGATCAACCCCCAAGGAAAGAACAGAGGGGGATTCTGAGGGAATGAATGGTGGAAGAACAGAAGAAAAGACGGAGAGGAAGAGTGAGGGAAAGAGCCAAATAAAGGTCTCGGGTGGTAGTGGCGCAGACCTCGGTCCCAGTAAGCAGTCCAAAAGCCAGTCTTCATGGAGGTCCTCTTTGAAGGGCAGGTCCGGGTCAGGGGGGGTAAGGGGGAAGTTGGGGGGGTCAGCAGTTGATGTGTCGACAGTCACCGGAGGCCACTGGCTGATGAATGGCCTGACGTCCTTCCGGAGTCACCGGCGGACCGCTTCGACCGGCGAACGACTCAAAGAGTCCTCGCTTTGCCTGAAAGAGACACATATAGATTCTCTGCTAGACTCATATACTGAGTCCTCTTTGTTGCTAAAAGACTCTTCACACTCCCAAAGAAGCACCCTAAAAGACTCAGCTCTTTTAGATATAGACTCCTCCTGTTCTACTATAGTTCCCTCCTATCCCAAAATAAAGTCCTCCCTATCTGTCAGAAACTCCCCCCATTCCAACAGGCTCTCGACCTATGACAACGTTATTGTCACTCCCTGCAGTCTGAGCTTGCCAATTGGCAGCCCCTCCCCCTGGACCTCTTGTGAGATCCCGTTGGCTGAATCTACAGGAATTGAGCACGACGCACTGATTTCTGATTTAGGGTCAGGGCAGGCTGTGGCGGGGTCCTCGATGGCTGGGGGCAGTAGCTCTCCTCTAGAACTGTGTGTGAGCAGCGCTGAGGGTGACTCTGGGGATGATATCACAGGTCAGAGGTCAGGGGTCAATGAGGGTCTGTTGACAGAGTTGAAGGAGGAGCTGAGGAGACAGAGGATCAGCTATGAGACACGCATACACAAGTAAGAACTAGCTTGTGTTCTTGTTGATATGGCAATGTTATGTTGTGGTGTTTGTGTATATGTGAGTGTGTGCACGTACATGCATGCGTGCACATCCACGCGTGTGTGTCTGCTGTACTCTCTAGCCTCTCTCTCTTTATGTTCTCAGATTAGAGGATTCGTGTTCAGGTCTTCGTCTCCAGTCTGGTCGTTTAGAAGAGGATCTAGGCCAGGAGAAGAAGAGGTTATTCATGATGGAGATCCGACTGGGGAACTCGGAACGCGCAAGGCAAGATGCTGAGAGCCGGAATGTTCTCCTGCAGAAAGAGATGGAAGAGTTATTTGCTACACTGGGGAACCTGACCACTGGCACAGATACCAGCTAGACCTGAGCAGACAGCGTTAGCCCACCGAGCAAAAGCCTACCCGCTGGGCACAAACTGAATGACTCACTGTTGTTTCAACATAATACGTCAACGTATAGCGACATGGAATTTATGTGGGAAATACATGAGATTTGGAAAAAAGTAACGAACGTAAAATGTGGTTTTGAGGGTGAAATTTCAAACACAGGATTATGTCATCATGGTAACCAAATGTCAACATAGACCAACCTTGTATAAAATATGTTGAACTTGTACCTTTAAGAAAACATCAGATCTTCAACCTTATATCCACAATCAAAAAAATAACTATAGGCTGGGCAGCACCTCCTACTGGATAATTTATCTATGACTACCCTTTGGTCTACCATCCAGGGTTTTAACCAAACCCTGCGTAACTATGATATTTGTCACTGACTATCACCAATGTGCTATTGCGAGAATGATTGTTGAGAGATCTCCACTTATTCCACAAACTGGAATTAAAGCCAGACTAAATCAGTGGCACATACGGAACTATCCAAGCAGAAGACACATCTCCTTCAAATGTTGATATTTGGTTGTGTTGACAAATCAAACACAATTCAATGTCACTTTTGAAATAGTATAAATAGCCAATAAACTTGTCGACAAATTAACAAATATATATGTTGGATTCACTTCTCCAACTCAACCAAAAATAAAAGTTAAAGAATGGGATTAAGCCAGTGGCACGGATGCAACTATCCAAGAAGTAGATACATCTTCTAACACAATTCAATATGGGCCCGATTCAGACTTAGGAAAGGCGTACACACTTTTCAGTAGTTCCTATTCAGACTTACCTTATGCAGGTGCGTAACGGGCTTTGCAGGTGTGGTTCCCTTGCACGCTCAGAATAAATGTAATTCAACTGCTGAAAACCCTCCCACTTGCTAGCTAACATATTTTTTTGTGGAGTTTTCATTGAATAGGGTTTTCAGTACCTTACCCCTTTAAATTAGGTGTACCTTTTAATGTTAATTTTCTCAACAGACTCACTATTCAGAGCCCTTGGCTTTTTCCACATTTTGTTACGTTACAGCCTTATTCTAAAATTGATTAAATTGTTTTTTCCCCATCATCAGTCTACACACAATATCCCATAATGACAAGGCAAAAACAGTTTTTTTTGTGCAAATATATATATATATAAAAAGGAAATATCACTTTTACATAAGTATTCAGACCCTTTACTCAGTACTTTGTTGAAGCACCTTTTGCGGCGATTACAGCATCAATTATTATTCGGTATGACGCTACAAACTTGGCACACTTGTATTTGGGGAGATTCTCCCATTCTTCTCTGCAGATCCTCTCAAGCTCTGTCAGGTTGGATGGGGAGAGCTATTTTCAGGTCTCTCCAGAGATGTTTGATCGGGTTCAAGTCCGGGCTCTGGCTGGGCAACTCAAGGACATTCAGGGACTTGTCCCGAAGACCCTCCTGTATTGTCCTGAATGTGTGCTTAGGCTCTGAGGTCCTGAGCGCTCTGGAGCAGGTTTTCATCAAGGATCTCTCTGTACTTTGCTCTGTTCATCTTTGCCTCGATCCTGACTAGTCTCCCAGACACTTCCGCTGAAAAACATCACCACACCATGATGCTGCCACCCCCATGGGATGGTGCCAGGTTTTCTCCAGACGTGACGCTTGGCATTCAGGCCAAAGAGTTCAATCTTGGTTTCATCAGACCAGAGAATCTTGTTTATCTTGGTCTGACAGTCTTTAGGTGCCTTTTGACAAACTCAAAGCAGGCTGTCGTGCCTTTTAATGAGGAGTGGCTACCATCTGGCCACTCTACCATAAAGGCCTGATTGGTGGAGTGCTGCAGAGATGGTTATCCTTATGGAAGGTTCTCCCATCTCCACAGAAGAACTCTAGAGCTCTGTCAGAGTGATAATCGCGTTCTTGGTCACCTCCCTGACCAAAGCCCTTCTCCCCCAATTGCTCAGTTTGGCCGGGTGGCCAGCTCTAGGAAGAGTCTTGGTGATTCCAAACTTCTTCTATTTAAGGATGATGGAGGCCACTGTGTTCTTGGGCACCTTCAATGCTGCAGCCATTTTGTGGTACCCTTCCCCAGATCTGTGCCTCAACACAATCCTGTCTCTGAGCTCTACAGACAATTCCTTCGACATCATGGCTTGGTTTTTGCTCTGACATGCACTGTCAACTGTGGGACCTTATATAGACAGGTGTGTGCCTGTCCAAATCATGTCCAATCAGTTGAATTTACCACAGGTGGACTCCAATCAAGTTGTAGAAACATCTCAAGGATGATCAATGGAAACAGGATGCACCTGAGCTCAATTTCTAGTCTCATAGCAAAGGGTCTGATTACTTATGTAAATAAGGTATTTCTGATTTTTAGATTTTATAAATGTGCAAAATGTTTTTTTTTTTTATGTTTTCGCTTTGTGGTTATGGGTTATTGTGTGTAGATTGCTGAGGATTCTTTTTTTGCATTTAGAATCAGGCTGAAACTTAACACAGTGTGGAAAAAGTAAAGAGGTCTGAATACTTTGCGAAGGCACTGTATGTAGACAACGGTTCAGAAAACTAGAGATAATTTAATGAAAGTCATGTAAATACACACATATGTCTCATTTTCAGCATCTATTGGTATATTAAAAAATGTTCTGATCTTGTATTATTTAGGGTTAGGAAATTATTTATGAATAAAATAAAACAAAAACTGGTTTGTAGAGCCTTTACGTGCAAAATAATGGTGAATAAAACAATAGAAAATATTCCCACGTAAAAACCTCTCACATGTAAACATTTTAATTGGTAGTTTCATGTGAAAAACATTTACATGTGATTGTTTTTCACGTGAACTTGCAATTCCACATGTGAAAGGGAGAATTTCATGTGAATTCTTTTCATATTTGAAACTGCAAATTAGATTTTTTTTACATGTGATCTGTTTGCAATTTTCAATTCCACATGTGAAAATCTAATTTGCAGTTTCATGTAGAAAACTCCACATTTACTCCAATGTTTGTAAACAAAGTAGATGTAAACAAACCATATATAACCTAAAAACATGCTTTAAACTATAATATTGATATCATGGAGTTCTTGCAGCCATAGTGTAGTCTATGGATTTGAGAGCAGTTGCATTTCTCCAGCCCCAGGCCTTACATTTTTTGCAAAACTGCGGTAGGGATCACACTTAGTTCATGTTTAAATTAAGGATTGCCGCTTTAAACACCTTTTAATAGATTAGTAGTGTTATTATATGGTGCAATCCTTTTGTGATTGAGTTACTTTTGTGCCATTAGTATCAAGCAAAACTTCTGAAGTCGAGAAGAAAATTGTTATTGTTGCAAACAAAAATAATGATACTGAAAGCAAAACACAATATTGAAAGGAAAACATGTTTAATGCGAGAGCAATAAATTGTAAATGGATGCAAAAAAAAATGTTTTCAGGTAAACATTTTTTGATAACGCAATTAAATAAAACATCCCCCTCTTTCCTGCAATTTTCCCTCTCTTTGATTGTTAACCTGGCCTTTTTTCCAGTTGCAAGTTCTAGCACATTTATTCCAGCAACATAGCACCCTGCATCACACTTCTGGTTTGCTGCTGAAGCGAAGTACGGTTGGTCCTGTTCGGTCCCTGGATGTAGCTGGAAGTGGTGTCCGAAATCCAAGTCAGACTCGTGAACATTTCACATGTAAAACAAATAAATAAAAGTTATATGTGATTTCTTCATGTGTGTCTGAAAACCAATATTTTTTTCACATGCTTTTTTTCATGTTTCGTTTTAAGGGTTGGAAGGTGAGAAAAGTGTACAATTAGGGTTAAACAGTAGTCCTATAAATATACCCTAATAATCCTCACGAATCATGGAACTGTGATAACGTTCTTGTAACACCAGGTGAAAGTTTTTTGCATTGTAGAAATCATCCACACAACTGGAAAGTTGTTATGTTTTGCAAAACGATATTTTGTGATGTCCTTACAATGTTCTCACCAGCCATATCGAAAACTCCCTGAGCCACAGAAAGACTGAATTACTGCCACGCACAGCCCCCACAAACACCTTGAAAACTACTAGTTCCCATAGGCGTGTACTATCTATGACAGCCTCAGCAGTTAGCTACCAAAAGCTGGCAGACATGTTTACATTTGGTTCGTTTTATCAGTGTTATTTAGATGGAAAACGTGAGCTAAATGCTGTAGCTCGATAACTAGCTAACGTTAGCATAGAGGTAGTAATCTAGCTCTTTCACTTACCCAGTTCACTTCCATGTCAGTGATTTTTTTAAAGTGCAAAAACAGCGAGTAACGTTCTGTTTCCGTGCGCTTAACTCGGGTCGGAATTCCCCCCTATTACTTTTGTAATACAGTATAGCCTAAAGTTAAGTCTATTTTATAAACTAATGTAAAATTCATCCTTAAAACGTGACCCACCATATCTTTTCTGTCTTATGTTCTAAAATTTGAAATTGTGTTTTTTTTTACAGTGGATAAAAGTAAAGACTCTGACATTTAAAATGGCATATCATACACTGTAGTTGGAGGAAACAAGGGGAAGTAATGATGCTTTAAAAGTTGATACATTTATAATCTCATTTAGGATACAATAATCGTTAAAAAATGTTGCTGTGATTTTCACACTTGCTCTACATTAATCCTTGGGTAACATATATACAGAAAGGCATACTTTCACCTAAAGGCACTCTCTGAACATTGTCACATTAACAAACATAAAATCGCGTATTGTTGTATAATAAAGAACCTTTCGCATTGAACAGCTACAGTACTGAACAGCTAAAGTACAGTACAGCTACAGTACTTTAGACTCTAAAGCTTTACACCAACCCATCTCTTCACTTTGGAACACGTGACTGTGGCCATGCGCTAAATCGGTGAGGTAGTGCTTAAAAAAAACAAAGGAAAGATTTCAAACATAAAATACTTTATTAACTAGGTAGTAGCCTACAATAACAGTACCAGTCAAAAGTTTGGACACACCTACTCATTCCAGGGTTTTTCCTTATTTTTACTATTTTGTACATTGTAGAATAATAGTGAAAACATCAAAACTATGAAATCATTTACATTTACATTTAAGTCATTTAGCAGACGCTCTTATCCAGAGCGACTTACAAATTGGTGCATTCACCTTAAGATATCCAGTGGAACAACCACTTTACAATAGTGCATCTAAATCTTTTAAGGGAGGGGGGGGGGGGTACTTTATCCTAACCTAGGTATTCCTTAAAGAGGTGGGGTTTCAGGTGTCTCCGAAAGGTGGTGATTGACTCCGCTGACCTGGCGTCGTGAGGGAGTTTGTTCCACCATTGGGGTGCCAGAGCAGCGAACAGTTTTGACTGGGCTGAGCGGGAACTATACTTCCTCAGAGGTAGGGAGGCGAGCAGGCCAGAGGGGGATGAACGCAGTGCCCTTGTTTGGGGTAGGGCCTGATCAGAGCCTGAAGGTACGGAGGTGCCGTTCCCCTCACAGCTCCGTAGGCAAGCACCATGGTCTTGTAGCGGATGCGAGCTTCAACTGGAAGCCAGTGGAGAGAGCGGAGAAGCGGGGTGACGTGAGAGAACTTGGGAAGGTTGAACACCAGACGGGCTGCGGCGTTCTGGATGAGTTGTAGGGGTTTAATGGCACAGGCAGGGAGCCCAGCCAACAGCGAGTTGCAGTAATCCAGACGGGAGATGACAAGTGCCTGGATTAGGACCTGCGCCGCTTCCTGTGTGAGGCAGGGTCGTACTTTGCGAATGTTGTAGAGCATGAACCTACAGGAACGGGCCACCGCCTTGGTGTTGGTTGAGAACGACAGGCTGTTGTCCAGGATCACGCCAAGGTTCTTAGCGCTCTGGGAGGAGGACACAATGGAGTTGTCAACCGTGATGGCGAGATCATGGAACGGGCAGTCCTTCCCCGGGAGGAAGAGCAGCTCCGAAATAACACATATAGAATCATGTAGTAGCCAAAAAAGTGTTAAAACAGAGTTGTATTTATATTTGAGATTCTTCAAAGTAGGCACACTTTGCCTTGATGACAGCTTTGCACACGCTTGGCATTCTCTCAACAAGCTTCATGAGGTAGTCACCTGGAATGCATTTCAATTAACAGGTGTGCCTTGTTAAAAGTTAATTAGTGGAATTTCTTTCCTTCTTATTGCGTTTGAGCCAATCAGTTGTGTTGTGACAAAGTAAGGGTGGTATACAGAAGATAGCCCTATTTGGTAAATGACCAAGTCCATATTATGGAAAGAACAACTGAAATAAGCAAAGAGAAACTACAGTCCATCATTACTATAAAGCATGAAGGTCGGTCAATCCGGAACATTTCAAGAACTTTGAAAGTTTCTTCAAGTGCAGTCACAAAAACGATCAAGCACTATGATGAAACTGGCTCTCATGAGGACCGCCAGTAGGAAAGGAAGACCCAGGGTTACCTCTGCTTCAGAGGATATCTTCAATACAGTTACCAGCCTCAGAAATTGCAGCCCAAATAAATGCTTCAAAGTGAAACAGGCTTTCATGGTCGAATTGCTGCAAAGTAACCACTACTAAAGGGCACCAATAAGAAGAAGAGTACTTGCTTGGGCCAAGAAACACGAGCAATGGACAATAGACTGGTGGAGATTTGTCCTTTGGTTTGATGAGTCCAAATTTGAGATTTTTATTTATTAAGCACTCGCACCACAGTGGCTATTTTCAGAAGCTAGCTAGTTAAACCTCTACCGACCCCCCCTCCCGGATCCGGGATCCTCCTCATCAGAAACGCTGACTAGGGAATATCATATAATATAATTTCATGAAATCACAAGTCCAATACAGCAAATGAAAGATAAACATCTTGAGAACCCAG
Source organism: Salvelinus fontinalis (assembly GCF_029448725.1). Classification (NCBI taxonomy): domain Eukaryota; kingdom Metazoa; phylum Chordata; class Actinopteri; order Salmoniformes; family Salmonidae; genus Salvelinus; species Salvelinus fontinalis. Next base: position 8,529,540 of record NC_074701.1, read on the forward strand.
CCAACATGTCCGATTCTTTTAATGTTTTACAGCGAAAACACAACATATATTTATGTTAGCTCACCACCATATCCAAAAAAACACAGCCATTTTTTCACAGCAAAGATAGCTTTCACAAAACCCACAAATAGAGATAAAAATAATCACTAACCTTTGAACAACTTCATCAGATGACAGTCTTATAACATCATGTTATACAATACATTTATGTTTTGTTCGAAAATGTGCATATTTATAGCTACAAATCCTGGTTTTACATTGGTGCCATGATCATAAATGGCTCCAAAACAGCCGGAATAATTACAGAGAGCAACGTGAAATACAGAAATACTTATCATAAAACATTTATGAAAAATACATGTTGTACACATAGTTAAAGATATACATCTTGTGAATCCAGCCAACATGTCCGATTTTTTAAATGTTTTACAGCGAAAACACAACATATATTTATGTTAGCTCACCACAATAGCCCAAAACACAACGCCATTCTTTCACCGCAAAGATAGCTTTCACAAAACCCACAAATAGAGATAAAAATAATCACTAACCTTTGAACAACTTCATCAGATGACAGTCTTATAACATCATGTTATACAATACATTTATGTTTTGTTCGAAAATGTGCGTATTTATAGCTACAAATCCTGGTTTTACATTGTGAACATGGCGCCAAAATGCTCCAAATTGTCCAACATGGCGCCAAAATGCTCCAAATTAAATTTTAGAGAGTCACGTAATCTAACAGAAAAACTCATCATAAACTTTGCTGAAAAATACATGTTGGACATATAATTGAAGATACACTGGTTCTTAATGCAACCGCTGTGTTAGATTTAAAAAAAATACTTTAGTAAAAAGCACAGCATACAATAATCTGAGACAGTGCTCAGCCATTCTCCGCCATGTTGGAGTCAACATATTTGTAACGAGTATTACCGAAGGTGGCTTCCCTTCCTGTTCGAGTGGCGCTCGGCGGTCGTCGTCGCCGGTCTACTAGCTGCCACCGATCCCTTTTTCCTTTTCGTTTGGTTTTGACTAATTGATTTCACCTGTTTATTGTTTGGTTGTTAGGGTGGTGCTATTTAAGTTTGTTTAGCCCGTTTCTGTTTGTGCGGGCTTGTCTTTCTGTTTTGTATGAGGTTGTTCATTTTATGTTGGGGTTTTCCACAGTCTGGATTTGTTTTCCAGTGTGTACTTTATTCCAGTCGGATTTTTACGCCAAATGTTTTTGACGTTACCAGTTGTTCATCTGGTTGGACATTAAAGAGTGGTTTCCCCATTACCTTTGCTCTCTGCGCCTGACTCCTTACAAGTGTCCTCATTGAGCGTAACAGAAGCCCGCACCTACATATGGAGCCAGCAGGAGCAGCGACCACCCCTCTCCCCACGATGGAGGAGAGAGTCCTTCATCACACGTCCATCCTCCATCGCATCGGATCAGCTATGGATCTTATGATGGAGAGGATGGATCGTTGGGAGAGGAGTGGTCTCCCTACTACCCCACCTACCCTCCCTCCAGCAACTATACCATCTCCTCCAGCGGGATCCGGTACCAGCGCCTTGCGTATTACGCCTCCAAGTCAGTACGATGGAGTGGCGGCGGGGTGCCAGGGATTTCTGCTACAATTAGATCTGTAACTGGCTACCGTCCGACCAGCTCCCTCGGACGAAGAGAGAGTGAGTGTCCTCGTCTCCTGCCTGACGGGTAGAGCCCTAGAGTGGGCCAATGCGGTCTGGAACGGGCCCGACTCAGCGAGGGGCCACTACCCGGAGTTCACCCGCCATTTTCGGGCCGTGTTCGATCACCCTCCAGATGGCCGAGCGGCGGGTGAGAGATTGTTCTATCTACGACAGGGGACGAGGAGCGCGCAGGACTTCGCGCTGGATTTCCGGACCTTGGCCGCTGGAGCAGGGTGGAACGACAGGGCCCTGATAGACCATTACAGGTGTAGCCTGAGAGAGGACGTCCGCAGAGAGCTGGCTTGACGGGACACTACGCTCAGTTTGGATGAACTAATAGACATGTCTATCCGGTTAGACCATCTGCTAGCTGCTCGCGGACGTTCTGAAAGGGTCCTGTCCGTTCCACCTCCTGACCCTCCTGCTCCCATCCCGATGGAGCTAGGAGGGGCAGCATCTAGGGAGATCGGAGGAGGCTCCTCCTGTACCAGTTGTGGCCGAAGAGGGCACACTTCCGGTCGGTGCTGGAGGAGTCCATCTGGGAATCGAGAGGGCAGGCAGAACACTCCTCTGTCACCTCAGGTGAGTCAGCACCACACTCTCCCAGAGCTTCCTGTTGGTCACATGTTTTTGTTAATATGTTTCCTTAAATTTTTTCCCTCTCTCCAGCATAAGGCGCTAGTCGATTCAGGCGCAGCTGGGAACTTTATAGATCGCGGACTCGCTCAGAAGTTGAGGATTCCGTTAGTTAAGGTAGACCCCCTTTCCCTGTGCACTCCTTAGATAGTCGACCATTAGGGTCAGGGCTGGTCAGGGAGGCCACAATTCCTTTGGAGATGATTACGCAGGGGAATCATAAGGAACGGATTAGTCTGTTTCTTATCGATTCACCTGCGTTTCCGGTGGTGCTGGGGATTCCCTGGCTGGCTATTCACAATCCGACGATTTCGTGGAAACAGGGAGCTCTACAGGGGTGGTCTGGTGAGTGTTCAGGCAGGTGTGTAGGAGTTTCCATCGGTGCGACAACGGTGGAGAGTCCAGACCAGGTTTCCACCGTGCGCATTCCCGCTGAGTATGCCGATTTGGCTATCGCTTTCAGTAAAAAGAAGGCGACCCAATTACCACCCCATCGACAGGGGGATTGCGTGATAAACCTCCAGGTAAACGCTGCACTACCCAAGAGTCATGTGTATCCTTTGTCCCAGGAGGAGACGTTGGCTATGGAGACATATGTCACGGAAGCTCTGGGACAGGGATTCATTTGGCCCTCCATGTCACCCGTCTCCTCGAGTTTCTTTTTTGTGAAGAAAAAGGATGGTGGGTTGCGTCCGTGTATTGATTATCGAGGTCTCAATTCCATCACGGTGGGTTTTAGTTACCCACTACCTCTCATGGAATCATTCCACGGAGCACGGTTCTTCACGAAACTGGATCTCAGGAGCGCGTATAATCTGGTGCGTATTCGGGAGGGAGATGAGTGGAAAACCGCGTTTAGTACTACATCGGGCCATTATGAGTACCTCGTCATGCCGTACGGGGTAAAGAATGCTCCAGCTGTCTTTCAATCCTTTGTTGACGAGATTCTCAGAGACCTGCACGGACAGGGTGTGGTGGTGTATATTGACGATATTTTGATCTACTCCGCTACACGCGCCGCGCATGTGTCTCTGGTGCGCAAGGTTCTTGGGCGACTGCTGGAGCATGACCTGTACGTGAAGGCGGAGAAATGTGAGTTTTCTAAACAAGCCGTTTCCTTCCTGGGTTATCGCATTTCCAGCTCGGGGGTGGATATAGAGGGTGACCGCGTAAAAGCCGTGCGTAATTGGCCGACTCCGACCACGGTAAAAGAGGTGCAGCGGTTCTTAGGGTTTGCCAATTACTACCGGAAGTTTATCCGGGGTTTTGGTCAGGTAGCAGCTCCTATTACCTCGCTGCTGAAGGGGGGGCCGGTGCGTTTGCAGTGGTCGGCAGAGGCGGACAGAGCCTTCCGTAGGTTGAAGGTGCTGTTTACCGAGGCGCCAGTGTTGGCGCATCCGGACCCTTCTTTGGCGTTCATAGTAGAGGTGGACGCATCCGAGGCTGGGGTTGGAGCGGTGCTCTCACAGCGCTCGGGTGTGCCACCAAAACTCCGCCCCTGTGCTTTTTTTTCCAAAAAACTTGGGCCAGCGGAGCGGAATTATGATGTGGGGGATAGGGAGTTGTTGGCTATGGTTAAAGCCCTGAAGGTGTGGAGACACTGGCTTGAGGGGGCTAAGCACCCTTTCCTCATCTGGACTGACCACCGTAACCTGGAGTATATCCGATCAGCTAAGAGACTGAATCCGCGTCAGGCAAGGTGGGCCATGTATTTCACCAGATTTCGTTTTACGATCTCGTATCGACCAGGTTCCCTCAACACTAAGGCCGACGCGCTGTCTCGCCTCTATGACTCAGAGGACCGGTCCATCGATCCTACTCCCATCATTCCGGCGGCAAAGTTGGTGGCACCAATAGTATGGGAGGTGGACGCGGACATCGAGCGGGCGTTAAGGGAGGAACCTGCGCCTCCACAGTGCCCGGAGGGGCGTAGGTATGTACCGCTCGCTGTTCGTGATCAATTGATTCGATGGGCTCATGGTATACTCTCGTCAGGTCACCCGGGTATTTCGAGGACAGTGCGAGGTCTTAGGGGGAAGTACTGGTGGCCCACCTTGGAGAGGGATGTGCGATTCTATGTCTCTTCCTGTTCGGTGTGCGCTCAGAGTAAGGCTCCTACGCACCTGCCTCGAGGGAAGTTACAACCCCTCCCCGTTCCACAACGGCCGTGGTCCCATCTTTCGGTGGATTTTCTGACTGACTTACCTCCATCTCAGGCAAACACTACGATCCTGGTCGTTGTGGATCGGTTCTCTAAGTCCTGCCGTCTTATCCCGTTGCCCGGTCTCCCTACGGCCCTGCAGACTGTGGAGGCATTATTTACCCATGTCTTCCCGCACTACGGGGTGCCCGAGGATATTGTTTCTGATCGGGGTCCCCAGTTCACTTCCAGAATATGGAAGGCGTTTATGGAGCATTTGGGGGTCTCGGTCAGCCTTACCTCGGGGTATCACCCGGAGAGTAATGGGCAGGTGGAGAGAGTGAACCAGGAGGTAGGTAGGTTTCTGCGGTCGTATTGCCAGGACCGGCCAGGGGAGTGGTCAAGATACATCCCCTGGGCAGAGATTGCTCAGAACTCACTAAGCCACTCCTCTACCAACATGTCACCATTTGAGTGTGTGTTGGGGTACCAGCCGGTTCTGGCACCATGGCATCAGAGTCAGACCGAGGCTCCTGTGGTGGAGGAGTGGGTACAGCGCTCTGAGGAGACTTGGAGAGCCGTCCAGGAGTCTCTGCGTCAGGCGAGTAGACGGCAGAAGAAGAGCGCTGACCGTCACCGCAGTGAGGCCCCCGTGTTTGCACCGGGGGATAGGGTCTGGCTCTCGACCCGAAACCTGCCCCTCCGCCTGCCCTGCCGGAAGCTGGGTCCGCAGTGTGTAGGGCCATTTAAAGTCCTGAGGAGAATAAATGAGGTGTGTTACCGATTGTTACTTCCTTCGTATTATCGTATTAACCCCTCATTTCATGTGTCTCTCCTCAGGCCGGTGGTAGCTGGTCCCATGCAGGAAGGTGAGGTGCCGGAGGTCCCTCTGCCCCCTCTGGATATAGAGGGGTCCCCGGCGTACAGGATAAGGTCCATTCTGGATTCCAGACGCCGGGTGAGGGGCCTGCAGTACCTCGTGGACTGGGAGGGGTACGGTCCGGAGGAGAGGTGCTGGGTCCCGGTGGGGGATATATTGGATCCATCTATGCTGAGAGAGTTCCATCGCCTCCATCCGGATCGCCATGCGCCTCGGCCCCCGGGTCGTCCTCGAGGCCGGCGTCGGCGCGCTGCGGGAGCTGCGCGTCAGGAGGGGGGTACTGTAACGAGTATTACCGAAGGTGGCTTCCCTTCCTGTTCGAGTGGCGCTCGGCGGTCGTCGTCGCCGTCGTCGCCGCCACCGATCCCTTTTTCCTTTTCGTTTGGTTTTGACTAATTGATTTCACCTGTTTATTGTTTGGTTGTTTGGTTGTTAGGGTGGTGCTATTTAAGTTCGTTTAGCCCGTTTCTGTTTGTGCGGGCTTGTCTTTCTGTTTTGTATGAGGTTGTTCATTTTATGTTGGGGTTTTCCACAGTCTGGATTTGTTTTCCAGTGTGTACTTTATTCCAGTCGGATTTTTACGCCAAATGTTTTTGACGTTACCAGTTGTTCATCTGGTTGGACATTACAGAGTGGTTTCCCCATTACCTTTGCTCTCTGCGCCTGACTCCTTACAATTGTCCTCATTGAGCGTAACAATATTCAACAAAAATACGAAATAACATCATAAATATTCTCTTACCTTTGATGAACTTTCATCAGAATGCAGTGCCAGGAATCCTTGTTCCACAACGGTAAGTACAGTACCTGTAACCAACTGTCTAACTACCTAGCTATATACACTACATGACCAAAAGTATATGGACACCTGCTCGTCGAACATCTCATTTCAAAATCATGGGCATTATTATGAAGTTGGTCCCCTCTTTGCTGCTACAGCATAACAATCTCCACTCTTCTGGGAAGGTTTTCCAGTAGATGTTGGAACATTGCTGCAGGGACTTGCTTCCATTCAGCCACAAGAGCATTAGTGAGGTCGACCACTGATGTTGGGCGATTAGGTCTGGCTCGTAGTCGGCGTGCCAATTCATTCACAAAGTGTTCGTTGGGGTGGAGGTCAGGGCAAACTGTTGCCACAAAGTTGGAAGCACAGAATTGTCTAGAATGTCGTCTTAAGATTTCCCTTCATTGGAACTAGCCCGAACTATGAAACACAGCCCCAGACCATTATTCCTCCTCCACCAAACTTTAAAGTTGACACAATGCATTGGGGCAGGCAGCGTTATCCTGGCATCCGCAAACCTAGATTCGTCCGTCGGACGGATAAGATGGTGAAGCGTGATTTATTACTCCAGAGAACGCATTTCCACTGCTCCAGAGTCCAATGGCGGTGAGCTTTACAACACTCCAGCCGACACTTGGAATTGCGCATGGTGATTTTAGGCTTGTGTGCGGCTGCTCGGCCATGGAAACCCATTTCAGGAATCTCCCATTTTAACTGTAGACTCTTACCGGTGTATGAATGATGATGATTCACTGCTTTAGCCACAGAAGACAGAGCTGTGCCGATACAAGCAGCTGTATTCAGGACAACACTGGTATTGAAAGCTGCAGCTACACTTTACATAGTGCATGATGAAAATATGAGTAAATCCAATGGCTCTTTCAAATATCCGCGGTAGCAGAGAGCAGGATGTTCCATTTGACAGAGAAGCCCTTGAGTGACAGAATGGACTCTCTTTCTTGTGAATGTCCCATCCCCCTCATTATCTGTACCAGTGTGTCAATATAAGTAACATAATCAAAAAATCCCCATCCAAATCTGTCAATTTAAGGTAGAGATATGTTTTTTTTGCATGGGCTGTGTCTCAATCCACCGCATTTGCCTATTGCGGCTTTCCACATCTGCGGGGGAAGGTGGCCGAGCTACAAGCGGTGTTTGTCAGACCATATGACCACTCTACGGAAAAAAGAGACTCTGACGAACACAATGGTGATGTTTTGCTCCACGACCCCCACAAGTGTCACGGGACACGTCTGAAGTCGGTACCGTCGTCGTGCCAACGTCTGCCCGAACCGTTTGGGCTACAAACTAACGTGAGCCTGCTTTCAGGACCCGCTTTTGTTCCCACGTTCGTGTGAACTGCATTCACGGTAAATGCTGCATACTGTATGTCGGCTCAATTACCTTTAAATGTCAAGCACGTTGTAGTCGCAGATCTACAGTTGATTGGAATTAATCTCGGCCTTAATCTGTGTCTGGGAAACTGCCCCTGTGTGTGCTAGACTGTTAGTGATCACTTTAAAAAAAAAACTCTAAATGGTTACATTTGATACTTACTGAACTTTACACTGTTAAAATATCTACCTCAGGTGTTCCAAACATTCTAGGCTAAGAGATGCTGTATCTCTATTCCCGCTCTTGAATACTCCTCAGAACCAGGTAACTTTTACCACGCCACAGTTTCACCACACCACAGAAAAGTTTAGCGATTGTTGTTTCTGAATAAAAAAAATAAAAATAAAAAAAGTTTTTAAATGTGCCTTGTTTATCATAGCGGTATCAGGTACATGTCCCAAAACTGACCAGACTCTAGTGAAAGCCTCCATTCATTTGTCAACATAAACGAATGTCCTTAACAAGAAGTATGTGTCGAGAATAAAAACAATTGAAACGTAATCAAATTCAACCCTTTATTTGCAGGAGTTGCAGGTTGACATTGTCTAACTTTTTTCCAGTGTGTACATTAAGTCTGTAGTGAGGCCTTGTCCAGATCAAAAGGCTAAAATTTATACAACTGGCCTTCGCGGAAAACACCACGAAACCTGGGTTGCGTTCAGGATGGTGAAACTTACTAGACGGATTCCACAGATTCCATCTGAACGTTCCAAAGCATTGAGCCCTCCTGAACGCAGCCATGTTTCTGGTGTGTGATAGGCCTGACCACAGCCAGGGATGGGGCCCAGTTCCAAACATACACAGGGCATATAGGGGATTGAACGGCGAGAAGAGGGGTGAGGGATCGGTTTGGAATCGAGCCATCGAATACATCTTCATCTAGAAAAAGGAAAACATGGCTGGCGGCAAACCTTTTTGAAAACCCCTGGAGAACATCCATCTAGCATACAAATCAACCACTCACTACCTACTCTATAGTCTACAAATCATAGGTATTGCACATCAACTGAAAATAAAACAAAAATAAATGTATATACACATAGGTTGACTCAACATCGTTTCCACGTCATTTCAATGAAATGATGTTGCACCAACGTGGAAAAGACGTTGAATTGACGTCTGTGCGTACGTACAATACTAGCAGTCCTCTAACATTGATAATTGTACATTTCCAAATAAATCAATCAAACGAAAACTTTATTCACATCTGTTTCTTTAAGACCGTACGCTGTGGACTGTTATGTCAATCAGAAACTCATATAGGCGAGGTAGTTCATAGTAACCAAGTCCTCTAACAGAGACGGCACAGAGAGAGGAGCTAAGGCTTGACTAAGCTAACAAAACACTCTTGAGTGCCTCAACAGCAGAGCGAGATAGAGAGGGGTTAAAAACACAGACAACTGTAAGAGCACTTAAATCAAATCAAATGAATAGGGCTAGGGGTCCTGCCTGGTCATGTAACCTGAGGAAAGACTCCTGGCCCCACCAATAAAACATAAGCAGCCAATTTGTCCCAAATTGGTCCCTTACCGTTACCCATGGCCCCGACCCGTTGATGTTTGCAGAACTGTACAGGTGTTTATACTTATCCATAACTACTAGATCTGCAAACATCGAAGGGTGAGGGACAAGTAGGAGGGTCGGGGAGCAAATTGTAACTGGTTGAAGAAGTAAAGCAACAAAGAGGGGAAAGTGTCTAAAGTATTTGGGCCAGGTTATTTATTGCCTTCCCATACTCCCATATCGGTTCATTAACATTTGATAACAAAGCGATGTCCAGATCCAACACCCAGAAACGTTACAATTACAGTCATATAATAAATAAAGAGATGTTCCACTAATAGAAAAAAAGTTGTAGCCATGACTACAGAACACTACAGCTACGGGTGTCGAAATATGTTCAATGGTTTTTAGGATTCATATAAATAGAGATGAACACTAAATACTAGAAAATGAAATATGTGTTTGTAAGGAAACACTTTCTAATAGAGAAAAGGGGGAAAAAGCTCCATCCACTGTGAGATCCAAAAGACTATAACTTACAGCATAGAAATACTGTACACAGCTTGGAGGGACAGAAGCTGACACAAGAAAATAAATAAATAAATATAATAATTTACAGCATGTACACAATCGGCAATACAGAATATAGTATTAGGAGACAGAGAAATTAAAAGAAGCTGTACATAATTTTAAAAAAACATGTTTTTAACAAAGGACCCTTAAGTGTCTCATACTATGTATACTATGACAGGATGTGTGTGTGTGTGTGTGTGTGTGTGTGTGTGTGTGTGTGTGTGTGTGTGTGTGTGTGTGTGTGTGTGTGTGTGTGTGTGTGTGTGTGTGTGTGTGTGTGTGTGTGTGTGTGTGTGTGTGTGTGTGTGTGTGCGTGTGTGTGCGTGTGTTATCTGCAGCAGGCCAGTGCTCCCAGGGAGGTGTGGCTGTCCAGGCTGATGTCCGTGTCAGAGGTCATGGTGGGGTCACTTGGCTCAGTCGACATGGAGGATACGTCATTGGCCGAGGAGGAGGATGAGGCGGGCTGAGGGGAGCTGTCAATCACTGCTGCACCTGTGCTGCGAGAAACACACAGGATGACTGATACACCTGTACTAGGTACTAGCACGCGCATTTACAAACACACACACTGTCCTGTAAGATACACCTGTGTGGCACACACCATAGGGTGCCGGAAGAGCCCCTCTGAGTCTGTAAGGGGTGCAGCAACCCCCTTCTACAGTATCCAACTACATAATTCACCTCCCTCCTATGAGTTCACCTCCCTCCTGCATGCTCTCTTTCAGTAACAGCCTTTTACTTGTGGTGTTTTTCCAAGTAAAATGTAATACAATAACAGCAGAGACCAGCTCACATAAGTACAATAAAAAAAATCAGAAACAGTCTGTTAACTAACCTAAAGGAGGAGGTTGTCCTCTGATCACTCCATTCTGCTTGGTCCACTCGTCCCACTCATACACCTCTTTCCAGATCAGGTCTAGGAAGAGAGGGAAGGGAGGGAGGGAGAGAGAGAGAGAGAGAGAGATTTGCCCTCATGACAAGTATCAAAACACAGAAATCATCACCGGGGGAAGATCATAAACACCCATTGGAAGGGGGGGGGGGGGGGGGTCAGTATCAGTATGACCTCATCCTATTGGACCCTGAGCCATGCAAACCGGTGACAGTGATATTTACACCCAGCCTTTGAACCTGGCCAGCTCTGCAGCATCACGTTTCACACCATAACATAACATGGGAAAGTCGTTAACCAGTCAAATGTCAACATTACAGTGAAAATGTTGTCGTGAAAAGTGAAAGCTCCTCTGGTACAATGGAACCAAAAATGAAGTCCTAAAAGTGCAAACTCCAAAATCGAGCATATACGTTCAAGTATTTCAAAGTTGTTGACATATATGTATGTGACCCATGTCTAGTGAAAAGCGATAGTTGTAGTAACGTCTCTAACCTTTCCACTCCTCCACCGTATGCTCTCGCTCATCCAGCTGCTTGTCAGTGATCTTTGGAGGGGGCTGAGAGGGAAAAAAAAGCAAAAGAAAGACAAGAAAGAGAGAAGAGAGGGAAGAAAGGTTCATCCCTACATCAAACCATTGACCGTAGTTCACCCTTCTGACTAGGAGTGTCAACCGTTTCAGTCCAATTTCCAAGTTTCCCCTACAATAGATCATACCACTTGTTAAACACTTACTGCCTCCACTTCTGCTGGGTCGTACCACACGTTGATATAGGGGTGTTTCAGGGCCTCGTCCACCGAGATCCTCTTAGACGAGTCGATCACCAACATCTTAGACAGCAGGTCTCTGGCCTGGCTCGCTGGGAATGGAGAGAAAATATAGTTCAGACCAGCACAAGCATACACACAAACCCTACCCACACACATTCTCAGTCTCCAGTACCTTTCAACTTGTTGTGTTCTGAGTCTGCAGGGAAGAGGACGTCAGGGAAGAGCTTGTCGAAGCTGTATCCTGCGTAGCGCGGTCGGTTCTCAACATACGTCCTTACTGATTGGTTGAGCTTCATCAGGAAGTCCTGGGGCGGAGTCCCGAGCTGCTCTATCACTTTGTTCCACTGGTCAATGTCTAAGCAGGTGGAGTTAGGGAAAGAGTACACACAGATTTCTCCACAAACACACACTTTTACTTTGTTAGAGAACTACTTTTCCAGAACTATCTCTATTTTCTAGAACTATCTGTATGTACTGGCAGAAACTGAGGGGATTATTGGGGAGGGAGGATGGCTGTACTTGGATATGGTGGATATGATGGTGGGTGGAGTGCAAAAGCGGTGCTCTATAGAGCTGTGCATGATGGTATAAACATGGTAAAAACACACAGACAGGATAAAATGATATTACGGTAAAAGAGGAAAGGATACGGTCAGTGCCTGGGAACAACACACTACCTCTGACCATCTCAGCCACAATACAGCCCACTGACCACACGTCCACTACACGATGATCGGAGAGATGACATGCGAGCACAATGGAGAAAAAAAAAAAATAAGAACAGAGGAAGGAAATGAGAGAGTAGAAAATGTATGGATTACAAAAAAAATGGATATCACAAATAAATCAGATGAACGAAACAGAAAATGGCAAGAGTGATACATCTGATGAATGAAGGAGAAGCATCGAATGAGTAAATTGGGTAAATGAGAGTGAGAATGGATGCAGCAGGAAGCATCTGCAAGTCTCGAGCGCCGGAGCCCTCTGTCAAACGGGAAGGAAAAAGCAGGAAATCAGGACGTGCAATTCATTCTCCATCTCGGGAAACTGAGAGACTGGAGAGAAATGGCTCCACGGAGGTGGAAAACTGTTTTATTACTCAAGGAGATGATTCACAGCCAGAAGCACTAAGGATACAGTCCCTTCCTGGGAACAGGATTTTGTGACGGACCATTTCTGCCAGAATACACCCCACAGACCATATGTCCACTGTTTACAACATGGAGAAGAGGAGGGGAGGGGGGTGGAGACACAGAAACAAGCTAATTAGATTTGAGCAGTTAATAAAGAGACCATTGTTTCTGCGGTGGTGGTAAATGCATACAATCGTTATGGGTAGAATAAATATTTGATTGATTGATCGACAGGTACTGACCGTTGGCCTGGTAGCCCATCCCCAGTATGACCTCTGGTGCTCTGTAGTATCTGGTCACTACGTAGGGCGTCATCAGTAAACCTGTAGCCGCTGTCCGAGCCAAGCCAAAGTCCAAGATCTTTAATGTACAGTCTGACTTCACCACAATGTTACTGGGCTTCAGATCCTAGAGGAGGGACAAAGAGAGATCATAATTATCAACGTTGTCATCATCATCATCAATAGCAGCAGCATACTTTAAGGCCCAGACACATACACAGGACACTCTCTCTCTCTCTCTCTTTCTCTCTAGCTCTCTCAGGACCTGAGCCCTAGGTCCATGCCTCAGGACTACCTGGCCTGATGGCTCCTTGCTGTCCCCAGTCCACCTGGTCGTGCTGCTGCTCCAGTTTCAACTGTTCCGCCTGCGGTTATGGAACCCTGACCTGTTCACCAGACGTGCTACCTTGTCCCAGACCTGCTGTTTTCAACTCTCTAGAGACAGCAGGAGCGGTAGAGATACTCTGAATGATTGACCTGTTGCACCCTCTACAACCACTGATTATTATTATTTGACCCTGCTGGTTATCTATGAACATTTTAACATCTTGGCCATGTTCTGTTATAATCTCCACCCGGCTTAGCCAGAAGAGGACAGGCCAACCCTCATAGCCTGGTTCCTCTCTAGGTTTCTTCCTAGGTTCTGGCCTTTCTAGGGAGTTTTTCCTAGCCACTGTGCTTCTACATCTGCATTGCTTGCTGTTTTGGGTTTTAGGCTGGGTTTCTGTATAGCACTTTGTGACATCAGCTGATGTAAGAAGGGCTTTATAAATACATTTGATTGATTGATTGATTGATGGTAAAGGAACATAATGCTCCCCAAACAATGAGAGAGACAGATGGGGACATTAGTGAAGCTACGTAGGAGTATAGGAGTGGCGTCAACATAATATATTATAAAACCGTCAGCATCCATATTCCTCATCATATTAACAACAGTAATGAGTCACACCATTTTAACTACAATAGTATGGTGAGTCATCTTTCACAGATTTGCATGTATGCTAGCAGCTTAGTAGTATGACATACAAACCAGTTACAGTGTTATAGAATCAAGATTAATCTCAGAATGATCTCGATGGTCATTGGGATTTTACCATTCTTGTCTAAGGTGTACAGTTGAAGTCAGAAGTTTACATACACGTATGTTGGAGTCATTAAAACTCGTTTTTCAACCACTCTACAAATTTCTTTTTAACAAACTATAGTTTTGGCAAGTCGGTTAGGACATCTACTTTGTGCATGACACAAGTAATTTTTCCAACAATTGTTTACAAACAGATTATTTCACTTATAATTCACTGTATCACAATTCCAGTGAGTCAGAAGTTCACGTACACTAAGTTGACTGTGCCTTTAAACAGCTTGGAAAATTCCAGAAAATGATGTCATGGCTTTAGAAGCTTCTGATAGGCTAATTGACATAATTTGAGTCAATTGGAGGTGTACCTGTGGATGTATTTCAAGGCCTACCTTCAAACTCAGTGCCTCTTTGCTTGACATCATGGGAAAATCAAAAGAAATCAGCCAAGACCTCAGTAGAAAATGGTAGTCCTCCACAAGTCTGGTTCATCCTTGGGAGCAATTTCCAAGGTACCATGTTCATCTGTACAAACAATAGTACGCAAGTATAAACACCATGGGACCACGCAGCCGTCATACCGCTCAGGAAGGAGACGCGTTCTGTCTCCTAGAGATGAACGTACTTTGGTGCGAAAAGTGCAAATCAATCCCAGAACAACAGCAAAGGACCTTGTGAAGATGCTGGAGGAAACAGGTACAAAAGTATCTATATCCACAGTAAAACGAGTCCTATATCGTCATAATCTGAAAGGCCGCTCAGCAAAGAAGAAGCCACTGCTCCAAAACCGCCATAAAAAAGCCAGACTATGGTTTGCAACTGCACATGGGGACAAGGATCGTACTTTTTGGAGAAATGTCCTCTGGTCTGATGAACCAAAAATAGAACTGTTTGGCTATAATGACCATTGTTATGTTTGGAGGAAAAAGGGGGGCGCTTGCAAGCTGAAGAACACCATACCAACCGTGAAGCACAGGGGTGGCAGCATCATGTTGTAGGGGTGCTTTGCTGCAGGAGGGACTGGTGCACAAAATGATGGCATCATGAGTGAGGAAAATTATGTGGCTATGTTGAAGCAACATCTCAAGACGTTGAGATCAGTCAGGAAGTTAAAGCTTGGTAGCAAATGGGTCTTCCAAATGGACAATGACCCTAAGCATACTTCTAAAGTTGTGGCAAAATGGCTGAAGGACAACAAAGTCAAGGTATTGGAGTGGCCATCACAAAGCCCTGACCTCAATCATATAGAAAATGTGTGGGTAGAACTGAAAAAGCGTGTGCGAGCAAGGCAGCCTACAAACCTGACTCAGTTACACCGGGCTCTGTCAGGAGGAATGGGCCAAAATTCACCCAACTTATTGTGGGAAGCTTGTGGAAGGCTACCCGAAACATTTGACCCAAGTTAAACAATTTAAAGGCAATGCTACCAAATACTCATTGAGTGTATGTAAACTTCTGACGCACTGGGAATGTGATGAAAGAAATAGAAGCTGAAATAAATCATTCTCTTTACTATTATTCTGACATTTCACATTCTTAAAATAAAGTGGTGATCCTAACTGACCTAAGACAGGCAATTTTTACTTGGATTAAATGTCAGAAATTGTGAAAAACTGATTTTAAATGTATTTGGCTGAGGTGTATGTAAACTTCCGACTTCAACTCTACATGCTCCATTGCTCCAAATATGTATCCCAAATGGCACCCTATCTATCCCTCCCTATACAGTGCACTACTTTGACCAGAGCCCGGGAATAGAGCAGTGTTTAGATCATTAGCAGGTTCCTCTTGATCTCCTGTGGATTTAGCCAACATCAAAGCTCTGACATCATCACCTACTCTTTGTGGAGGAGTTACTGTAATCAGAGCTTTGAGCTTACTTCTCCTGGAAATACAAAAATGCCCCAGAATTTGTAATGACGAGCTACAAATCATAATGATGAG
This sequence comes from Salvelinus fontinalis, assembly GCF_029448725.1. Taxonomy (NCBI): domain Eukaryota; kingdom Metazoa; phylum Chordata; class Actinopteri; order Salmoniformes; family Salmonidae; genus Salvelinus; species Salvelinus fontinalis. The sequence continues at coordinate 8,545,236 of NC_074701.1, forward strand.
CTACATTACTGCTACATTATTAGCTTAGTGTTACCCTGTTAGCTAAGTGTTAGCACGTACAGCATGAGCCGATCGCTGCGTCTACATGTTAGCTTAGCGTTAGCGTGTATGAGCCCGCGTGAGCCTTACCCTGTGTATGATGCCGGCATTGTGGAGGTGTTTGATGCCACACAGCATCTGGTAGAGCAGGTAGGACAACCTCTCATGGTCCAGCTCCATCTGAATCACCTGGCACAGGTTGGCATCCATCAGCTCCATCACAATGTATCTACACAGGCAGGAAGTGAGATGAGAATATGCACACACAGGCACACATACGTAGGCGCCGGCACACACATCATGAGGTAACTGTGGAGCCAGCTGGATGGCTCGAACAGAAAGAGATATGCCGCCGGCAGAGAGATTTCACACAGTTATTCTGGTAATAGCCGAGTCATTCTGTCACGGATGACAGACAGGCCTGTTCAAAAGACCCTCCTGTGTCTTAATTCCGAACGGCATGTAACCATTTTACACTGTCAAAGGTTGATCGTGTTAATCAACACCAATTCATGTACTTACACGTCTGCAAATTCCTCGAGTGATTTCTGTGGGCTGAACACGTTTAATAAGCCGATGATCTGTAGAGGTAACGACATCAACACATGAACACAACAACATAAGTCACACAGGTTGCTTGCTAGATTCGTTTCCTCAATATACGAAAAACAGTCCACGTGTTTGTAATCAATTCAATTTCAAACGTATTATACAATAAAACAATAAAAAGTCCTGGATGCTGATTGACTGAAACCGCCTTCTAGTCCTCTGTATATTTACAATATAAGCTACCATGGCAAATGCCTGTTTACTGTTCTAGCTATCGAAGTATCATTATGCATTTATAACATATTATTCCTACTGATCCTGTCAAGCCAGGCCATTCATAAACATAATTGAGCATAATTATCATAGATTCTCATCTAGAATATAACAGAAACAGCAGGAAGAAGTAATTGACCAGTGACTTACATTTTTGTGATTGACACATTTCATTAACACCAGTTCTCTGTACGCTCTCTTGGCATGCGTCTGGTTCTGGAACGGCCGACTCAACTTCTTAATAGCCACATTTCTCTCAAGGTTGTGGTCATACGCTGAACTGAAAGGCAAGACCAAGAACATGGCAACACATGAACACATCCGTGACAATGGTGTGATACAGACTGTAGTAAATAGGGTAAATAGGAATTTAAATGGATGTCTGATTGGTGTTTCTTTTCATTGGGTCTTTTACAGCATATGACCTTGAAACATAACCTAACATGAGGACACTGTCCAAATGAATGAATTCCATGGTCCATTTTGCCATTGATGGACCAGCTTTGGCATTAGCCCATTGATTCAGCGCCACAGTGTTTAGACAAATTCAAAACATTGGGTTACTTTGGTATGTAGCTTTAAATTGTATGTTACCCTGGAAACCAATTGAATCTCAAATAAAAGTATTTCATGGGGCTAAATAAAATTCAAATAAATCTCAAGCAAAAAGGATTTGAAAACAATAAACTGCAACACTATATTTGGCATCCCATCGTTTACTGGTAATTACCTGGCACAAACCGCTGTTCAAACATTAATGAAGTAGTATATGACTGGCAGAAAAAAACTAAGGGGAGGAAAAAGTACCCAATTGTCATCCTTGAGCAAAAGTAAAGATACTGTACCTTAATAGGAAATGACTCAAGTAAAAGCGAAAGTCAACCAGTAAAACACTACTTGAGTAAAAGTATAAAAGTTTTTGGTTTGAAATATACTTAAGTATCAAAAGTGAATATAATTTAAAAAATGTACTTAAGTATCAAAAGTAAAAGTATAAATAATTTCATATTCCTTATATTAAGCAAACCATTTGGCACAATTGTTAGTGTTTTTTTTTATTTACGCATAGCCAGGGGCACACTCCAACACAGACATCATTCAGAAACAAAGCACTTGTGTTTAGTGAGTCGCCAGATCAGAGGCAGTAGGGATGAGTGTGTGAATTTAACAATTTCTGTCCTGCCTTCAAAATGTAATGAGTACTTTTGGGTGCTGGAGGGGCCTCCCGAGTGGCACAGTGGTCTAAGGTACTGCTAGCTGTGCCACTAGAGATCCTGGTTCGAGTCCAGGCTCTGTTGCAGCCAGCCACACCGGGATACCCATGGGGTGGCACGCAATTGGCCCAGTATCATCTGGGTTAGGGGAGGGCTTGGCCAGCAGGGATGTTCTTGTCCCATTGCGCATTAGCGACTCCTGTGGCGGGCCGGTTGCAGTGCATACTGACATTGTCGCCAGGTGTACGGTGTTTCATCCGACACAATGGTGCGGCTGACTTCCGGGTTAAGTGGCCATTGTGTCAAGAAGCAGTGTGGCTTGGCTGCGTTGTGTTTCGGAGTTCTCGACTTTTGCCTCTCCCAAGTCCTTACGGGAGTTGCAGCGATGGGACAAGACTGTAACTACCAATTAGATACCATGAAAAAGGGGTTAAAAAAAACAAACAAAAACTTTTAGGCGTCAGGGAAAATGTATGGAGTAAAAAGTACATCATTTTCTTTAGGAATGGAGTGAAGTAAAAGTAAAAGTTGTCAAAAATATAAATAGTAAAGTACAGATACCTCAAAAAACTACTTAAGTTGTACTTTAAATAATTTTTACTTAAGTACTTTACACCACTGCCACCAAATTAGATTTTGTTTTTTAAATGTATCGTGGGGCTGACATTTTCCATCAAGGCACTCTTGAAGAAAACAAATTGATGAACTTGTTGATTTAAAGCATTTATTTTCTTGCCATTTTTTTTAAAGCATGAACTTATTGATTTAAAGCATTTATTTTCTTGCCATTTTTTTTAAAGCATAACAAACAAACACCAAATGCATTTGGGCATGATGTCAGCCTTCATCTGAGGGTAAAGGTTGTAATGTCCACTTGGGGGCTCTATAAATCACATTACAGTGGCAGAATAACCAATAAGAAAACATGTCACATAAACATAATAACAGCATAAGGAAATTAAACAGGGGTGTGAACATAAAGTAAATTATATAAGAATAATTAAAATTATCCCCCAAAAATCATACAAATAGCATAACAAAGATATATACACAAAACGTACCATACCAATCGAACAGTTTGTATTTACTAAGGGGTGACATTCCCCCCCTTGGTTTTTTTCTGCCAGTCATAGACTACCCTTTTCAAAGAGTACCTTGTACCAAGTCTCCATGGCCTTATAGTTTTAACCCATTTGAGCCCACCAGCACATTGTTTTCTTCTTCTCAGTAATGAAATAGTAATTGCAAAGTGATTACACTTACCAGACGATTCCCTGTGCTCCTGAGCCGATGGGCCTTAGATTCTGGTAGCGCTTCAGAACTTTGAAGGTGGAATCTCCGACATCTAAACTATAGAACTCTCTCTCTTCTCCTCGCTTGTTTTTATTCATGATGAAACCTGGAGGAGCTACTTTCTGGGCATCCAAACTAGGCTCTCTGTACTATGGGCCCGCACACACACACAAGCACGCACACGCCCGTGCACAAACACACACACACACACACAGAGAAAGAGAAAAAGAGAGAGAGAGCATAACATATTTTTAGGATACAGAACACAGGTAGCTACGGTATGTTCGGAAGTGCATGTTTCTAGCTTTAAGATCGAATCCGCATTGTGTGTATATAAGATCGAATCCCAGGCCATGTGTGTATATGCCACAATCAAAAATGAATGGAGAAGATCAGCACGGTGCAATTTCCAGATCTGGGGTGCTTATCTTTCAATTATTCTGTTGGTTGAGGTACTGTATATACAGTGCCTAGTGAAAGTCTTCACACCCGTGAACAGTTGTCACATATTGCTGCCTTAAATTAAAATCTAAAAAGGAATATAAAAATATCATTTTTTTTCTACAGATCTGCATAAACTGCTCCACATTTTCAAAAGCGTAAGACAAATTGTAGATGTATGCGGAAATTAATAAAAAAAATGGAAAACAAAGATATCTTGATTGTGTAAGTCTTTACACACCTTCCTGTGTGAAGAGCAAATATTTTCATGAAAAAAAAATCGCTCAGTTTATTGAATGGTGTCCACCTGTTCGCATAAGTAGTGGTTCTCATTATTTAATAATAACTTACACTGTCTTTGTAAGGTCCCCCTGTTAGGTAGTGATATTCAAACCACGATTCAACCTCAGAGCCACCAATTAGTTTTAAAAACATGTCAGTGATTCATTTTTAGACAGGGGAGGTTCCAAAATATTTCATAGACACTAAAATACTTGGGGCGGCAAGTAGCCTAGTGGTTAGAGCGTTGGGCCAGAAACAGAAAGTTTGCTAGATCGAATCCCCGAGCTGAGAAAGTTAAAATCTGTCATTCTGCCACTGAACAAGGCAGTTAACCCACTGTTCCTAAGACATCGTTGTAAATAAGAATTTGTTCTTAGCTGACTTGCCTAGTTAAATAAAGGTTAAATATATATGTCGCTTTGGGTAAATAATGTGTAGGCGGTGTATCATATCACTGGGGATCTGGCTGTCCTTCCTAACTGAGCTGCAGGAGAGAATGGAAACTGTTCAGCCATATCACTATGTGGCCAAATATGATTTTAAAACAGCCACAGAGTTCATTGGCTGAGCAGAGAGAAAACTGTGCATTGATCAACAACATTGCATTCACTCCACATTACTGGCTTGTTTGAAAGAGTGAAAAAAAGAGGAATCTTCTACTAAACAAAAATCACTACTGTTTACAAAATGGCCCTTAAAGTTATACTGTACTTCAAGTCAGCATGGCAAAATATTACACTTTTTGGCCTAAATGAAAAACAAAGTTTTGGGTCAAATCCAACGCAACACATCTTTTGAAGACCTGCATCAGTCTTTTGAAGACCTAACACTGTTCTTTTTCCAGAGGGAAAATTACACATGTTTTAAGACATAGGACACACCAGCTTGCCAAAAGGTGCTGAGTGTTCCTGAGTAGTCCAGTCTCAGTGCTGTCATAAATCTGTTTCAAAACCTGAGATAAGACTTGAATATTGCTGTCCATCAATGATCCCCAAACAAATTGACTTAGCGTCAGCAATTTTGCCAAACACAAAGGATATATACTCAGAGGACTGTTACTAGCATGTTTAACCACTCGTTCGCATGTTTAACCACTCAATGGTAGATTATCAGACACTCAACAAGGTCTGATTTAATTATTACTGAAACAGGAGACAAGTGGTAAATATAATGATCCAATCCATTAGAAAAATTGGAGGCCCCTTACACTTCAGTGTTGTGATGCAAAAATTAGAGCAAAATGTACAGCGCATAGAATTAAAAAGGTATTGTCTGACATTATTCATTCTAAACAGACAGTTTTTTTTACATGGATGATACTTAGGAGATAATATAAAGGCAAGTTCTGGAAACAATAGAACACTATCAAAAAAATATGGGAAACCAGGCTTGCTATACATAGCTGACTTGCCTGGAGCATTTCAATTTGAGATAATTTCTTATAAAATGGGTTAAAATCATGTATAGTAAAATAGTAAATAATGGCTACTTCTCAGCAAGTATTAAACTGTCAATAGGAGTAAAACAAAGTTGTCCACTATCGGCATACATGTATGTCAGCTATTAAATTCAGGTCCAACAATAATATCAAGGGATTAGAAATGTGGTGTCATTGTTTGCTAATGATTCATGTTTTCTTTTAAATCCTCAGAAGATCTAGATATTTTTTTCTAACCTCTGGATTACAAACAAATTATGCTAATTACGTATTTTACCATTCAAAAAAAATCTCGCTTTTACATTACCGTGTAGTTTACCAATAAAATGGTCTGATGGTGATGTGGATATACTCTGTATACATATTCCGAAATAAATCATCTCACTCCTATAAATGTTTATAGATAATATCTTGCTACCATGGACAGTTAAATAGCTGTCTATTTGTGTGGAAAAAAATCACCCTGATTAACTCTTTAGTCATATCCCAGTTTACCTACTTGCTTATGGTCTTGCCTACACCTAGTGAACAGTACAAAATTATATGAGAAAAAAAATGAGAAAAAAAACACCTTATGGAACAGCGGGGACTGAGGCAACACAAACATTGGCACATACACACGATAACATACGCACTATACATACACATGGATTTTGTCATGTAGATATGTAGTAATGGTGGAGTACGGGCCTGAGGGCCACAATGTGTTGTGAAATCATTAAGGCAAAGTGTGACTACTTTGAAGAATCTCAAATATAAAATATATTTTGATTTGTTTAACACATTTTGGTTACTATGTGATTCCATGTGCGTTATTTAATAGTTTTGATGTCTTCACTATTATTCTACAATGTAGAAAATAGTCAAAATAAAGAAAAACCCTTGAATGAGTAGGTGTGTCCAAACTTTTGACTGGTACTGTATATATATTTGAAAAAATATATATAATATAAAAATATATGGAGGATTGGAAGTGATGCAGACAATTACATTGATGGAAGCTACAATCTATCTGAAAAATATTAAATCTGATCTACGCTCCCAACAACAACAAAAATAAGGATATATGCTGCTCCAAGAGTTGTGTAAAGTTGGTGAAATCTTACTCAACATAATTCACAGCTGTAATTATTGCTTCCCAATGTGCTTTGAACAAGTATTATTCCTGGGGTGTGAAGACATACGCAATCAAGATTTACATTTTGTTAAAATTTTTATGAATTTTTTAAAATGTATTTTTTATTTACTTTTAAGTGTAGAGTAGGTTGTGTAAATCAGTAGGAGAAAAATATAATGTAATCCTTTTTATATTTAAATATAAGGCAGCGAAATGTGACAACTGTGCAAGGGGTGTGAAGAGTTTCCCTCGGGACTGTAGCTGGATCTAAACAACGGATGGTGTGGGATGTTGATTCGTCGTGACATAAGACTACTTTCGTGGTCTGAGAACACCTGACAAAATGTGAAGCGGAATGTAATGTCCCTTAAACTTTACAAACAGAGGAGGTGGGAGTATACAATATCCTCAGAAGCCACTGGTCTGAGTGTGAACCATAGGTGGTCTACTTCTCTCAATAAAGTTGTATATGAAACATGAGGGTTCAAGAGGATGGGGTCATAATGATACTGACCCTCCAATGAGTGTTTCTCCCTCTTTCTCTCTCTCCCATCTTCTCACTGATCTACACTGAACAAAAATGTAAACGCAACATGTAAAGTGTTGGTCCCATATGTCATGAGCTGAAATAAAAGATTGCAGAAATGTTCCATTTGCACAAAAAGCTTATTTTGCTTTTTGTTCATTTCTCTACCATAAGCCGCCTCCAACGTTGTTTTAGAGAATTTGGCAGTACGTCCAACCGGCGTCACAACCGCAGACAACGTGTAACCACGCCAGCCCAGTCCTCCACATCCGGCTTCTTCATCTGCGGGATCGTCTGAGACCAGCCACCCGGACAGCTGATGAAACTGAGGAGTATTTCTGTCTGTAATAAAGCCCTTTTGTGGCAAAAAACTCCTTATGATTAGCTGTGTCTGGCTCCCCAGTGGGTGGGCATGCCCTCCCAGGCCCCATGTGGGCCCGCCCAGTCATGTGAAATCCATAGATTAGGGCCTAATTCATTTATTTAAATTGACTGATTTCCTTATATGAACTGTAACTCAGTAAAATCTTATAAATTGTTGAATGTTGCATTTATATTTTTGTTTAGTATGTTTTCTTTACTGTCTTAAGCCCAGTCTGAACTGGACTAAAACCCAGAAACATTGGCCAGATTTGACTACATAGAAAATACATCCTTTGTAACGTCTGCGTTCACCTCTCATGTCAGGCAGCCTAGTGGTAGCCTCGCGGTTAAGTGCATTGGGATAGTAACTGAAAGATTGCTGGTTTGAATCCCTGAACCGACTAGGCGAAAAATGTGTTGATGTGCCATTGAGAACTTAATCCTAATGCTCTGGATACGAGTGACTGCTAAATGACTAAAATGTAAATCAACGATTTCCCTCCATTTTGAAATACATCCTTCTTTACCATTGGAGGTAACAGCCACTAAGGGTTTCATTCGCTTTCACATATCTTATCAGCTCAAAACGGTGGTTTCCCAAGGAAGGGAGGACGGAAGCATGCATTGTGATTAGTCCATCATAATAGGGCTAAATATGTTTCAGCCCATGCTGTTTCCTCTGACATCCCGACTGTCCTGCTAACGTCACACTTGCGCATCAGCGACATCCCCCGCCGTGTCAAAGTAAACACTCAAATTCCACACACACACACACACCGCACAGTGTTACAGTAATTATTTATATCAATCATCAGACAGAAGCCAGGCATTCGTACGATCATGGTTCAGATGGATCAGGTGAGTGGATGGAGTCCTTAGCATACTGCTTTTAATTGTAGGTTATATACCTGCATGGGTAACATACTGTAAGTCTGAATGAATAAATGGACAATTGCTGTATAACGATTACAAACACACCAGGGTTAATGAATAAAGCATAAACATTATGTAGCCAAACTTATGCTATACCCAATTGAGCAAAAAATTCGACTTAGCTCTCGGATGATGTCAATTACTGTAAGATGCAGTTACCAGTGAACGGTAGCACCTGTTAATGTGTTACCATGACTATTTATTATGTGTAATCGTTGCGAGACAAAAGGATGCATACTGGCGATAAACGCAGTATCTTATCTGTCAACTTCAGTCAGTGACTGGCTGCACCAATAACAGCTCTCTTTCTCTCTCCCCCTTTCTATAGCTCCCCTCCTCCTCTCGATCCTTTCTCTGTCCATCTCCACTTGGCGTTATTAGGTAGTCTATCGAGGGCCCATGAGTCAGGCCGGCAGCTACACTTCTACAACCCTGCAATTAGCGACCCTCCACTCCAGTTTAATGACTGGTGATCTGTCTTCCTAATTAACATGATAAACAGCCCCTCAACACTGGCAGTCAACCCTGAGCACCACCAATACAGGAACTGACTGTAGCCTATATCTGACAAAACATCCACAATCATGAATCTCACCTCGAGCTATTAAAGGAGCAATGCAGTCAAAAATGTGATTTCCCTGTGTTTTACACATATTTCCACACTATGAGTTTGAATATAATACCGTTAAAATTGTGAAAATTATGATAATGCTATTTTAGTGTAAGAGCTGTTTGAAAAGACCACCTGAAATTTCGTCTTGTTTGCACGGGTGGGGTTTTTGGACCACCTGGCGACATCACCAGGCGATGTAAGTTAATACACCAATAACAAAGAGTTTTCCCTTCCCTCTGTTAAAGATGCACTATGCAGATATCGCTCCGCCATTTCCTGGTTGCTAAAATTCTAACAGATCTCTTAATTTCAGTTTATGTGACAAAACAAGCAAGTATAGTGTAGAGAATCATTGTACCAGGGGCCAACTTTCACTGGGGACGGGGAGGGACATGAAAATAGAAATAGCACACATAGAACAGATCTACCACGTCATAGACTTGCTTTCAGTGAGAATGGCAGATCTATAACACACATTTCTATGTGAATTTGGTTACATATTGCAGTTAGTTAATAGCAGCTAATTTTCAGGTTACATATCCCTCCCATTAGGCTCCTCCAACTAGGCCCTTCACTCAGGCCACTCCCAGATAGTCCGAGCGAAATTCTTGCTTGAGAAATGGCTTTTTTCTAAGAACCTATATTTGTTTCCTTTTTTACCATTTTAATTGAAAACAATTACATTAAGGTACTTAATTACCTAATTTCTGTTACCCAGAAATTATTTGATATTGACACAAAAAAAGCTGCATTGGACCTTTAATACAGTATAACTAAGCAATAAATAACATTGGAACATACACATAAACCGTCTGATTAAATTCCTACATTTCCCTCTGTATTTTTATATAGAATAATAGATTGTTCACCAATGTCATTACCTATATGGGCTTAATAACCTCTACGGGATCAGTGTCTCCCCCACGCGATGGTTGAGCTAACATAGGCTAATGTGATTAGCATGAGTAACAAAAAAAAATCCCAGGACATAGACATATGTGATATGGGCAGAAAGCTTAAATTCTTGTTCATCTAACTACACTGTCCAATTTACAGTAGCTATTACAGTGAAAGAATACCATGCTATTGTTTGAGGAGAGTGCACAATTATGAACTTGAAAATGTATTAATAAACCAATTAGGCACATTTGGGCAGTCTTGATACAACATTTTGAACAGATAGGCAATGGTTCATTGGATCAGTCTAAAACTTTGTACATACACTGCTGCCATCTAGTAGCCAAAATCTTAATTGCGCATGGGCTGGAATAATACATTATGGCCTTTCTCTTGCAATTGAAAGATGGTACAAAAAAAAATACCCCAAAAAATGCATGTTTTTTTCTTTGTATTACATTTTACCAGATATAATGTGTTATATTCTCCTACATTAATTTCACATTTCCACAAACGTCAAAGTTTTTCCTTTACAATGGTATCAAGAATATGCATATCCTTGATTCAGGTCCTGACATACAGGCAGTTAGATTTGGATATGTCATTTTAGGTGACTTTTTTTTTTATCCTTAAGAGGTTTTTAAGTCTTGAACATGGTATTGTATAAGTGGGTGGGTATACAGATAAGACCATAAAATAATATGGGCCTATTCTGGCACTAGACTACATGTAAATACTAGGCCTATACTTTCCACTTGTTATTGTACCTTAAATATATCGCAGGCATAGCTGTCTTCATCATAACATTGTACACTGAACATCGTGTTGCCAAGACTTCAAGAATGACAGAGGGAAGATCTTCAGGCTTAAATATCGACCATTCAGATTGTTTATAATCAGTAGTGATCAATTGCTTTAATGGCCCTGACAATCCCCGGCGTGTAACTACAGTCATGATAACCTTGGCCAGCCGACCCTTTATCGTTATATGTAGATGTGGCTGCCAGGTAAAAACAACACAGGTGCCTTGAAAACATGACAATAATATGACAATAACCAACCTCGCTACAATGTAGCAAGTGAGTCTATACTTCCAAAGCCGGCTTTTGGTAATAGCCTGGTTATTACCGCCTGTATGTAGCCTAGCCTATGCGATGCAGTATTGTGCTACACATAACAGGATAACTTATTTTGAGCGCTATCTACAGCAACATTAAATCATGGACACGTTGTGCAATTAGCAAAATACGATAGAATAAATTACACAATTATAATCTATTTACAACAAATAGCATCTGTAAATTGTGTGCGGTGCGGCGAAAACGACCCTCCCCCACAGCTAAACAATACCATGGACAGCGTCGCGGAAACATAAAGGCTTACCTCCGTCACCAAAATACAGAATGTCAGTTCTGGATTAGCCACAAAAGTCCGAGTCCTCGAAGATGAATTAAGTTTAATTATTTGGATAATAAATGATGGCTATTCTGTTGTCCTGCTACAAAACATGACCTCACGGAATGCACTACAATCTCTCTGCATTGACAGGCCGAGCGCGCACTGCAAGAAGGCATGCGTACTACGTCACTAAAGCCCTACGCATCCGTGAGATAGGAGCTACCGCCCTATCCTTTCCTTTTATCAATAAAAATACATACAAAAATATCCTCTTCCCTTTAAATGAATAAAATCAATACCAAAATCAATACAAATCTCTCTCTCACACGCACATTCTGGGCCTACCTCAACCATTTTGGCTGAATGCTGGTTTCATGCCTGTCTTTTTGGGATGGTACCATATCAAATGATTATCTTCCACACAACAGCCAATCCACAGACTTTGCTATTATATTTATACAGGCCTATTCATCCACCTCTGTTTTGGAATGTTCGGAGACTGATGGCAGACATGTTGTGACAGAGGCAGTAAACTGAGGGATAATGAAACGAGAACATTAAGAATGTCAGCTTTGGCACCCAGCCAATGAGTTAGTACCTTCACACTAAAGAGTCATGGCACTAGTTATTTACACAGTGACAGTGGGTCAAAAGTCAGATGGAAAGGGGTTAAAACACAAAGCACAGTGCAGTGCATTAGGGAAGAATTCAGAACCCTTGACTTTTTCCAAATTTTGTTTACTTTACAGCCTTATTCAAAAATCGAATCAATCTACAATCTATGGGCTCCCGAGTGACGCAGTGGTCTAAGACACTGCATCTTAGTGCAAGAGGGGTCACTGCAGTACCTGGTTGGAATCCAGGCTGCATCACATCCGGCCATGATTGGGAGTCCCACAGGGCGGCGCACACTTGGCCCAGGGTAGGAATTCATTGTAAATAAGAATTTATTCTTCACTGATTTTCCTTTTTAGACATTTTCACAAAAACGGAAATATCACATTTACGTAAGTATTCAAACCCTTTAATCAGTAATTTGTTGAAGCACCACTGGCAGCGATTACAGCCTTGGGTCTTTTTGGGTATGGCGCTAAAAGCTTGGCACACATGTATTTGGGGAGTTTATCCCATTCTCCTGTGCAGATCCTCTCAAGCTCTCTCACAGCTATTTTCAGGTCTCTCCAGAGATGTTCGATCGGGTTCAAATCCGGGCTCTGACTTGGACACTCAAGGATATCCAGAGACCACTTGTCTGTGTGCTTAGGTTCGTTGTCCTGTTGGAAGGTGAACCTTCACCCCAGTCTGAGGTCCTGAGCGCTCTGGAGCAAGTTTTCATCAAGGATCACTCTGTACTTTGCTGAGTTCATCTTTCCCTCAATCCTGACTGGTCTTTAAGTCCCTGCCGCTGAAAAACATCCCCACAGCAGGATGCTGCCACAACCATGCTTTACCGTAGGGACGGTGCCAGGTTCAATCTTGGTTTCATAAGACCAGAGTATCTTGTTTTTCATGGTCTGAAAGTCTTTAGGTGCCATTTGGCAAACTCTAGGTTGGGCTGTCATGTGCCTATTACTGAGGAGTGGCTTCATTCTAGCCACTCTATCATAAAGGCCTGAATGGTGGGGTGCTGCAGAGATTGTTGACCTTCTGGAATGTTCTCCCATCTCCACAGAGTAACTCTGGAGCTCTGTCAGAGTGACCATCGGGTTCTTGGTCTCCCTGAGACAGTTCTGTGTCAGTGGGACCAGTGGACGAAAAATAGGCTGAGTGAATGAGGAGCAGATGTTGTCAACCTTCTTTTCAAAGTGGTTGACAAAGTCATATGCAGGGAGGCAGGGGGTGGAGGATTAAGGAGGGAGAAGAAGGTGGAAAATAGTTTCCTATGGATAGCGACAGAAGCTTGACATTTAAAGTGATAGAAAGTGGCTTTCGCAGCGGATACAGAGGAAGAGAAGGTAGAGAGCAGGGAGTGAAAGGATAATAGGTCCTCCGGAAGTTTAGTTTTCCTCCATTATCACTCAGCTGCCCACAGCCCCGTTCTGTAGTCTCGCAATGAATCAATCAGCCATGGAGCAGGAGGGGAGGGCCAAGCTGGCCTTGGAGGAAAGGGGACAGTGAGAGATAGGATGCAGAAGGGAGGAGAGTAGGGTCGAAGAGGCAGGATCAGGAGACAGGTCGGATAAGGATTTAGCAGAAGGGAGAGATGATAGGATAGAAAAGGACAGAGTAGTAGGAAAGAGAGCGTAGATTGTGACCATCTGGGTAGGGTTAGGGTTGGAGGAGAGGGAGACAGAAAAGGAAACAAAGTCGTGATCAGAGACCTGGAGGGGGGGTTACAATGAGATTAGTAGGTTAACAGCCTCTAGTAAAGATGAGGTAAAGCATATTGCCTGCCTTGTGAGTGGGAGGGGACGGGAAAAGGATGAGGTCAAAAGAGGCAAAGAGGGTAAAGAAAGAGTTGAAAGAAATGAATCGAAGTCAGACATCGGGAGGTTGAAGTCGCCAAGTACGAAGAGCGGTGAGCCATTGTCAGGAAATGAGCTTATCAGGGTGTCAAGGTAATTTTAGGAACTCTAAGGACACCTGGTGGTGCGAAAGATGACTACAATTTTAAGCTTGAGGACACCTGCCTGAATGAGGAGTTGGACAGGTGCATGAGGGAGAAAAGAGAAAATCTCCACATAGGAGAAATTAGTAGCCCTGTGCCACCACCGCGACGACCAGATACGCTCTGACTATGAGCAAAAACATAGTCAGATGAAGAGAGAGCAGCTGGAGAAGCAGTGTTCTCTGGGGGCGATCCATGTCTCCGTCAGGGCGAAAAAGTCAAGGGACTGAAGGGCATCATATCTGCATTCTTGACCTCAGATCGGCAGTTCCAAGCGCTGCCAGAGACCAGGAATTTCACATGGGTTGTGCCCGCAGGGTACACTAAATTAGAAGGGTTGCAGCCAAGGGGTGGGGAGCGTCTGTAAAGCCTACAGGGAGAGGAGTGGACAGGTATAGAAAACACACATAGTTGCCAAAGCTACAAAAGAGCTAAATGAGATCTGAAAATAACTAGGTAAGATACTCAAGTGAGAGAGTGGTGTGGAACCTTCCTCTCTTCACTTCCTCAAACAACTCGGCAGATACCGTCTTAGTTTTGCAACGAGAACGCCACTGACACAGCCGCCTCAGAGAAAACAGTGGAGACTGAAGTAATAATTACTAAATGCCTTGCAGAGGTGAAAAGCACAACTCCCAGTGCTAATTGCTAACTGACTAGGAGAGGAGAAACCACCTCGCCTCCAATACAGCCACTGATTACCAAAACAACAACAGTCACGTATTGCTCTGCCCCTTAATCCTGGTTGACGCGTCAACAATCATCTGCAAGTTATGCGCAGTCAGCGGTTCACACACCAGGTAGGCTACTGGGAAGACAGGCAGCACTTAAAGTAGCTAGGCTCTATTTAGCAAAAAGACAGTAAGTACTAGACAACGACAGACAAACAATTGATTTAGCACTCCTGGGGATATCAGGAGTCTTCTAGCTATAGAAAGACTAACCAGTAACAAAATAAAACAATACTGTGTGTCTTTCTATGCATTTAATGTCTGTGGGTGAATTATGCAACAATTACTGTAAGCAGATGTGCTAAAAAAATGTGATGTAGATTTGTTTATGCCATTGCTTGATCTATTATACATAATATATCACATTATGGCCTAGTTGTCACGATCGTCGTAAGAAGCGGACCAAAGCGCAGCGTGGTTTGAATACATTCTTCTATATTTAATGAAGAGCACTTAAACAAAAAGAACAAAATAAATAAGACGAACATGACCGCTATATAAACACAGTGCTAACATGCAACATAACATAGACAATAACCCACAACACAAAACAGGCTACCTAAATATGGTTCCCAATCAGAGACAATGAATGACAGCTGCCTCTGATTGAGAACCATATCAGGCCAAACGAGAAAACCCCACATAGAAACAGACAACATAGATAATACCCACCCAACTCACGTCCTGACCAACTAAATAAAAACTAAACAAAGGAAATAAGGTCAGAAACGTGACACTAGTAGTCAAAATGATGACCAGTCGGTAAAATAGAGGACATAATTATGACCAACTGTTCAGAAAAATACATCATATTCGGGTCAGTAAAAATATATTTAAAAAATTCAAATAGTTTGTGACCAGAAAAAGACATACTGACATAGGTTTATGGTGCTTTCAAGACAACTGGGAACTTTAAAAAAAAAACTAGGTGAAATCATGACGTCAAGTGGTCTTCAGGTCGGAGAGTCGGGGCTCTAGAAAGATGTCTTCAACGCACTAAAGAAGGTTCAAATCGTCTTACCCGGAACACGTCTTAACACTTGTATTTATCCTTTTTCACTTGCTTTTTTCAAGTGTCAAATGTCACTTTTTGTACACGTGTTCTTTACACCTGTTCAGTGTGCATTTACAGGGGATTAGAACGCTTGTTATGGTCATTTTTACACGCATTCATTACACCTGTTCAGTGTGCATTTACAGGGGATTAGAACGCTTGTTATGGTCATTTTTGCACGTGTTCTTTACACCTGTTCGGTGTGCATTTACAGGTGATTAGAACACTTGTTATGGGCACATTTTTTTTACACGCGTTCAGCCTATTGGGTAAGGAATGGCGTTTTGTAGTTGATTTTGGATAATTGCCGAAAACAACTTATTTGGTAGCTTAACGTCACATTTTGTGATTTTTTAAAAACATTTATGTATTGAAAAAAGCTCAAAAAAGCTTCATAATTTATAAAGGTCATGTTAAATGAATGATATTATCTCATAGAAGAAAACATATAAGATCTCCTAAGCCCGTCTTAACCTGACCTTATTTTAGCCGTTTTGTCATATTTCTACCCTTATTACATTTACATTTGAGTAATTAAGCAAACGTTCTGGTAATATTTTGCTAAATGCATATACTGTAACTCACATCCCTGGGCCATGTTTTAGCATTTTCCTCACAGTAATACACATTTTCAGTCTTTATTGGTCTTGTTACACAAATTATTAATTCATTTCTGCCCAGAAAAAATCTATTCAGTCCCTCTACATTGAAGTAAATGGTGGCCAACTTGAAAATAGGCTGCTGTGACTGATTTTACACTGAATCCATGATGACTCTATGGAACTTTTCCAATGGGTCTCCTTGTTCTGTGGGAAGTTTGGTGTAGTTATCATCTAGGGTACCATGTAATAATAAAGCACATCCCAATGCTGCCCAATATGTCTCATAAATATCCCCCAGAATACATACAGGTACTGAATGACCTTTGACCCCCCCCCCTCCCAAGTTGGACCCATGGAGATGTCAATAACATTCCAAATATGTTATACCTTATTTCATACCTCAAGTTAATAACATATCAATTGCCTTATTTGTCAAAGATTGTTCCCTGTTAATACATTAATTTCTATTTTCTGCATATCAACAATTTTGCCTCTGAAGTAACAAGCTATAAGTCCATGTGAAAGCAAATCCCCTCCATTGTGTATTCATTATTTTATAGTAACAATAGGTTCCTCCAGCCTTTCTCTTGAATTGTGATTTCTTACTCATTCTAATGACACTATATATCCACTAGATGGGGGTGTTTTGACTAAAGTACCTACTTTCCAAAATCTCATCTGTTTGATTATTAGATTCATGTGTTAATAGTCACTACCCTTTCCAAGCCACAAAGCCTGGAGGAAAGGACCTGGCTGCAGTGGAGGAAGGACATGGGTCATTTCAAAGGCCATTTATTCTCGAACAGTGTTATAAATCAAATCAAGCTGTATTGATATAGCTTCAGACATGCACTTCACAGGAAAAAACTATGAAATTAAAAACTGAAATATTTACACAATAAACAAAATTATTATTATTTTAAACTAAAAGACTAAAAAAACACCCTAATGAAAAGCAAAGCTAAAAAGGTGTGTTTTAAGATCCACAGTTTCGGGCCTCATCAGGTTCTCCGGCAGGCTATTCCAGAGGCTGGAGGCATATTAACTAAAGGCTGCCTCTCCATGCCTCTTGGTCCTTTGACCCCCCCAAGGTGGATAGTTAAAAGGCTATTGCCTGAGGACCTGAGGGACTTACTGGGTACATAACTCAAAAGCATGTCTGACATATATTGGGGTGCACCAATCGTTGATTGATTTAAAAACCAATAGAAGAATCTTAAAATTAATTCTAAAACTCACAGGCAGCCAGTGCAGCGACCTTAAAACCGGTGTGATGTGTGACCTCTGTCTGGTCCTGGTCAGTACCACGCTGCAGCAGTCTGTTTGTTTTGCATTTGACCAATGGCTTTGTTGGGTAGACCAGACAGGAGATCATTACAGTAGTCAAGCCTGCTTGTAATAAAAGCATTGATGCGTCTCTGTATCAGCCTGAGATAAAAACGGACGTACCTTGGCACCTGAGGGGTGGTAAAAAGCTATTTCGGTCACATTTGTAATGTGTGATTAGAAGTTGAGTTCAGAATAAAAGATTACACCTAGGGTTTTTTACCTAGTGTTTTATCTTTGGTGGCCGTGAATTATCATGTCCGGCCCGATTCTCTCTGTGATTTGGCTCCAATAATTACCACGGTCTTGTCTTGATATAGCTGAAGGAAGTTAAACTTGCTTGAATGAATTAGTCAGTGGGCTTCTATATTTACATACTGTATATATATATATATATATATATATATATATATATATAAATATAAAGGCTTTTGGATAAGAGAAAATCAACCATATACAATTTTCCTACTTTGAAAAGCAACATCACAGAAGACACTCGTTTTCTACACTTGTAAATGCAAACACAACATGTGGAAGAATCACGTGTAAAAATGTACACCAAGGGATTAGAACGTTTGAATATTGTACTTTCAGACACATGAAAATGTGCCACCGCACACGTTCCGAACGCATGTGTAGTAAGGGGCCCATATGGGATCAATATCATGCCAAATGTATTCACAAATGTAAATCACCAATCCACGAATGGAAATCACTTTCCACTAATGTAAATCAGCAATCCACATACGTAAATCGCTATCCACAAATGCAATTCACTATCCACAAACACCTTTTGATTTGTATTTGTAAATCGATATATTGCATTAGAATTGTTTTATCACTGCAGATATGCGGGTCATTCCTAAGGGCCTTAAGTAAAATGACTGCCATAAAGATTTGCACATAGGAGGGAAATGCACAAACATGTGCATTGACGAGAAGAAAAATACAAAAAGTTCTCACGCGTGGAAAAAGGTTCTCACCCGTAGAAAAAAAGTTGTACCCATAGAAAGCGATTTCTATAAATCAGAAATTATAGTACGATAACCATAATATGTCAGCCATATGTGTAACCATAGTATGTCCAACGTAAATAATCAAAACCCTAGCCCTAGATTACTCTATATTTGCAACACTATTGCGGTGTACACCCGTTCATCCCCCAAATAGTTGAATTAGCTGGCCAGTGTGATAGTGTAACAGTATAACTTTAAACCGTCCCCTCGCCCCGACACGGGCGCGAACCAGGGACCCTCTGCACACATCAACAACGGTTGCCCACGAAGCATCGTTACCCATCGCTCCACAAAGGCCGAGGCTCTTGCAGACGTAACTGATTGAAATACTACTAGCGCGTACGCGCTAACTAGCTAGCCATTTCACATCCGTTACAATAGCACCACTAAATGTGAAAGATATGCCATACATTGTAAGTGATTATAATCCATCCGCTGTCTCATGTTGCACAGACGATGAGCATTAAGGAGACATAAGTATTCCTGAGGACTCTAACCGTTTCGCCAGGAGAGGCATGCAAAAGGTAGAGGGGAGGTGTAGGATATGGAATCAGACTTTGTAACAGGATTGCATTTGCTCCAACCTGGGCTTGAACCAGGGACCCTCTGCACACATCGACAACAGTCAAGTGCCCAGTTCGGGGCGGGGCTCAATGTGGGCGGAGTCAAACATTTGACCCCACCCACCAGTGTTTTTTTTGTCCATCTGAGGTTTGACAGTCACACACTGAATACAAACACACACGTTTGTGCAAGGTACATGTTGAATACAAACGTATTTCATTTTTGACGATCGTAAGAAATACTATATATTAAGTGGTACCAGAACATGTGTTTTAACACTTTTTGCTTCATGCTATACTTGAGACAAGCTACTGATATTGTTGCAGTGAACAGCTGTAACGGCTGTCGTAGTCGTTCTCCTCCTCAGACGAGGAGGAGCATGGATCGGACCAAGATGCGGATTGGTAAGTAATCATTATTTAATGGAAAAACAACAAACACTACAAAATACAAAAAACAACAAACGTGACTAACCTGAAACAGTCCTGTGTGGCCCAAACACTGACACAGGAACAAACAACCACAAAACACAAGTGAAACCCTGGCTGCCTAAGTATGATTCTCAATCAGGGACAACGATTGACAGCTGTCTCTGATTGAGAATCATACCAGGCCGAACACAAAATCCCAACATAGAAAATCAAACCTAGACCAACCCACCCAACTCACGCCCTGACCAACTAAAACAAATACATGACAAAGGAAAACAGGTCAGGAACGTGACAGAACCCCCCCCTTAAGGTGCGAACTCCAGGCGCACCAGCACAAAGTCTAGGGGAGAGTCTGGGTGGGCGTCGGTCCACGGTGGGGGCTCTGGCGCTGGTCGTGGTCCCCACCATAGTCAATCCCCGCTTCCGTGGCCTCCTCCCAATATCCACCCTCCAAGTCAATCCCACTATTCCAAAGAGCAGTAACAGACTGAGGGGTAGCACCGGACTGAGGGGCAGCACCGGACTGAGGGGCAGCACCGGACTGAGGGGCAGCACCGGACTGAGGGGCAGCACCGGACTGAGGGGCAGCACCGGACTGAGGGGCAGCACCGGATTGAGGGGCAGCACCGGATTGAGGGGCAGCACCGGACTGAGGGGCAACACCGGACTGAGGGGCGGATCCTGGCTGGCGGAAGGCTCTGGCGGATCCTGGCTGGCGGAAGGCTCTGCGGATCCTGGCTGGCGGAAGGCTCTGGCGGATCCTGGCTGGCGGAAGGCTCTGGCGGATCCTGGCTGGCGGAAGGCTCTGGCGGATCCTGGCTGGCGGAAGGCTCTGGCGGATCCTGGCTGGCGGAAGGCTCTGGCGGATCCTGGCTGGCGGAAGGCTCTGGCGGATCCTGGCTGGCGGAAGGCTCTGGCGGATCCTGGCTGGCGGAAGGCTCTGGCGGATCCTGGCTGGCGGAAGGCTCTGGCGGATCCTGGCTGGCGGAAGGCTCTGGCGGATCCTGGCTGGCGGAAGGCTCTGGCTGGTCCTGGCTGGACGGCTCTGGCTGGTCCTGGCTGGACGGCTCTGGCTGGTCCTGGCTGGACGGCTCTGGCTGGTCCTGGCTGGACGGCTCTGGCTGGTCTTGGCTGGACGGCTCTGGCTGATCCTGGCTGGACGGCTCTGGCTGGTCCTGGCTGGACGGCTCTGGCTGGTCCTGGCTGGACGGCTCTGGCTGGTCCTGGCTGGACGGCACTGGCTGGTCCTGGCTGGACGGCACTGGCTGGTCCTGGCTGGACGGCACTGGCTGGTCCTGGTTGGACGGCACTGGCTGGTCCTGGCTGGACGGCTCTGAAGGCTCGGAACAGACGGGCAGCGCTGGACAGGCAGACAGTTCAGACCACGCTGGGCAGGCAGACAGTTCAGGCAGAGCTGAGCAGGCAAGCAGCGCAGGCGGCGTTGGGCAGACGGCCGACTCTGACCTGCTGAGGCGCACAGTAAGCCTGGTGCGTGGTGCCGGAACTGGAGGCACTGGGCTGGAGACACGCACCACAGGGAGAGTGCGTGGAGGAGGAACAGGGCTCTGGAAACGCACTGGAAGCCTGGTGCGTGGTGTTGGTACTGGGCTGGGGTGGGAAGGTGGCGCCGGATATACCGGACCGTGAAGGAGGACCTGCGCTCTTGAGCACCGAGCCTTCCCACCCCTACCAGGTTGAATGGTCCCCGTAGCCCTGCCAGTGCGGCGAGGTGGAATAGCCCGCACTGGGCTATGATGGCGAACCGGGGACACCACCTGTAAGGCTGGTGCCATGTACGCCGGCCCGAGGAGACGTACTGGAGGCCAGATATGTTGGGCCGGCTTCATGGCACCCGGCTCGATGCCCAACCTAGCCCTACCAGTGCGGCAAGGTGGAATAGCCCGCACTGGGCTAAGCACGCGTACTGGGGACATCGTGCGCTCCATCGCATAACACGGTGTCTGACCAGTACGACGCCCTATCACTCCACAGTTAGCCTGGGAAGTGGGCGCAGGTCTCCTACCTGCCCTCGGCCCACTACCTCTTAGCCCTCCCCCAAGAAATCTTTGGGTGAGCCTCTCGGGCTTCCAGCCGCTCTGCCTTGCTTTCGCCTCGTAATATCTCCTCTCCGCCTTCGCTGCCTCCAGCTCCGCTTTGGGGCGGCGACACTCCTCTGGCTCTGCCCAGGGTCCTTTCCCGTCTAGGATTTCCTCCCAAGTCCATTCCTATTTTCCCCATTGCTGTTGTATTTGCCTTCCTTCTCCACTCCGCTTGGTCCTGTTTTGGTGGGTGTTTCTGTAACGGCTGTCGTAGTCGATCTCCTCCTCAGACGAGGAGGAGCATGGATCGGACCAAGATGCGGATTGGTAAGTATTCATTATTTAATGGAAAAACAACAAACACTACAAAATACAAAAACCAACAAACGTGACTAACCTGAAACAGTCCTGTGTGGCCCAAACACTGACACAGGAACAAACACCCACAAAACACAAGTAAAACCCTGGCTGCCTTAGTATGATTCTCAATCAGGGACAACGATTGACAGCTGTCTCTGATTGAGAATCATACCAGGCCGAACACAAAATCCCAACATAGAAAATCAAACCTAGACCAACCCACCCAACTCACGCCCTGACCAACTAAAACAAATACATGACAAAGGAAAACAGGTCAGGAACGTGACAACAGCAGATGTATTATTCTTGTCAGGTACTGTTAAAATTGTGTTGATAAATGTTATAACTTCGTAATGATATTATTTCATTGAGCATATATATTCAGTTACTGTCACGTTCCTGACCTGTTTTTCCTTTCTCTTGTATTATTTTAGTTGGTCAGGGCGTGAGTTGGGGTGGGTTGTCGATGTGTTTGTTCTATGTTGGGATGTTTGTGTTCGGCCGGGTATGATTCTCAATCAGAGACAGCTGTCAATCGTTGTCCCTGATTGAGAATCATACTTAGGCAGCCGGTGATTCACGTGGTTTTTGTGGGTGCTTGTATCGCGTGTCTGTGTTAGTACCACACGGGACTGTTTGCGGTTTGTCACGTTTGTTGTTTTGTATTTTGAAGTGTTCAGTCTATTGTCATTAAATATGAACACTAACCACTCTGCATATTGGTCTGATCCTTCTCGCCTCTCCTCCTCGTCCGAGGAGGAGGATTACGACGATCGTTACAGAACCACCCACCAATCTAGGACCAAGCGGAGTGTAAACGGGCAGCGACAGCAGCAGAGACAGACACAGGAATGGACATGGGAAGACGTCTTGGACGGCAAGGGTTGTTACACATGGGAGGAGATCCTGGCTGGAAAGGATCGCCTCCCATGGGAACAGCTGGAGGCAGCGAGGAGAGCGGAGGCAACCGGAGAGAGGAACCGGGGGTATGAAGGTACGCGGCTAGCACGGAAGCCCGGGAGTCAGACCCAAACATTTCTTGGGGGGAGGCACACGTGGAGTGTGGCAAAGCCGGGTAGGATACCTGAGCCAACTCCCCGTGCTTACCGTGGAGTGAGAGGGTGTCGTACTGGTCAGACACCGTGTTATGCGGTAAAGCGCACGGTGTCCCCAGTACGCGTGCTTAGCCCAGTGCGGGCTATTCCACCTCGCCGCACGGGTAGGGCTAGGTTGGGCATCGAGCCGGATGTCATGAAGCCGGCCCAACGCATCTGGCCTCCAGTGCGTCTCCTCGGGCCGGCATACATGGCACCAGCCTTACGAATGGTGTCCCCGGTTTGCCAGCATAGCCCAGTGCGGGCTATTCCACCTCGCCGCACTGGCAGGGCTACGGGGACCATTCAACCTGGTAGGGTTGGGGAGGCTCGGTGCTCAAGAGCGCGTGTCCTCCTTCACGGTCCGGTATACCCGGTGCCACCTCCACGTACCAGTCCTCCGGTGGCAGCCCCCCGCACCAGGCTGTCTCTCCGGGTTCTCTCTCCGGCTGCTCCCACCTGTCCAGCGCTGTCAGAGCCTTCCTCCTCTCCAGCGCAGCCAGTGTCTGAGCTGGCTGCCTGTCCAGCGCTGTCTGAGCTGCCTGCCTGCCCAGCGCTGTCCGTCTGTCCCGAGCCGTCAGAGCTGTCCGTCTGTACTGAGCCTTCAAAGCCGTCCAGCCAGGACCAGCCAGAGCCATCCAGCCAGGACCAGTCAGAGCCGTCCAGCCAGGACCAGCCAGAGCCGTCCAGCCAGGACCAGCCAGAGCCGTCCAGCCAGGACCAGCCAGAGCCGTCCAGCCAGGACCAGCCAGAGCCGTCCAGCCAGGACCAGCCAGAGCCGTCCAGCCAGGATCCGCCAGAGCCGTCCAGCCAGGATCCGCCAGAGCCGTCCAGCCAGGATCCGCCAGAGCCAGCCAGCCAGGATCCGCCAGAGCCAGCCAGCCAGGATCCGCCCCTCATTCCAGTGCTGCCCCTCAGTCCGGTGCTGCCCCTCATTCCGGTGTTGCCCCTCATTCCGGTGCTGCCCCTTAATCTAATGGGGGTTATATGGAGGGTGGCCATTGGGAGGAGGCCAAGGAAGTGGGGTTTGACTATGGTGGGGTGGGGACCACGACCAGCGCCAGAGCCGCCACCGTGGACAGACGCCCACCCAGACCCTCCCCTAGACTTTATGCTGGTGTGCCCGGAGTTCGCACCTTAAGGGGGGGGTTATGTCACGTTCCTGACCTGTTTTTCCTTTCTCTTGTATTATTTTAGTTGGTCAGGGCGTGAGTTGGGGTGGGTTGTCGATGTGTTTGTTCTATGTTGGGATGTTTGTGTTCGGCCGGGTATGATTCTCAATCAGAGACAGCTGTCAATCGTTGTCCCTGATTGAGAATCATACTTAGGCAGCCGGTGATTCACGTGGTTTTTGTGGGTGCTTGTATCGCGTGTCTGTGTTAGTACCACGCGGGACTGTTTGCGGTTTGTCACGTTTGTTGTTTTGTATTTTGAAGTGTTCAGTCTATTGTCATTAAATATGAACACTAACCACTCTGCATATTGGTCTGATCCTTCTCGCCTCTCCTCCTCGTCCGAGGAGGAGGATTACTACGATCATTACAGTTACTACCTATCCTGATTTATAATGCTATTTACTTTCCTCATGAGAATGGAGACAGACTATACCATATAGACATATTGACAAGCGGAATGTGCACTGTACATTAAGTTATACCAGCTCCAATAAAGAGATCAGAGACTCGGGTGACTTCTACGCCATCTTTACTAAACAACATAACACAATTAACACAGCAGACAAAAACAAGATTTGACCACTCCTCAAAAATGGCTTCACTCCTGCTCCTCAAAAGAGACGAAGACAGTCATTTTCTTGTTGTCAACTGCCTTCACATAGAACAATCTCATTTTCTCTCTTTAACTGGAACGAGAACATGAATGATTACTTGAGGATAATATTTTCCTCTTCATCCAGGCCATCATACAACCGTAGCTCTTTAAGGGTTGTAATGCGGTCTTCCCCGTCCATCCCAACTAGGGAGGGAAACGGTACCTTTAAATGTTTGGCGTTCCCACCACCTTGCTGCCTCTAGGTCAGTGGTTCTCAATCCTGGTCCTGGGGACCTAAAGGGGTGCACATTTCTGTTTTGCCCTAGCACTACACACCTGATTCAAATCAACAACTCCTCATCAGGCTTTGATGATTTGAATCAGCTGTGTAGTGCTAGGGCAAAAACAAAAATGTGCACCCCTTTCGGTCCCCAGGACTAGGATTGAGAACCACTGCTCTAGGGTGTCCCTGAGAAGAACATCTGCTTCCTTGACGAAAAAGGAAGAATAAATATTAAGAGTAGTACCTCATTGGGTGATCAAGACAAATTTACACCCCACTTTCACAATACCACCATGCAAACAAAAGCCACTATTACTAAAGGGGTTTTCAGTGATATCTATAACTGCGCAACAAGTCCTCACAACTATTATATCTTGACATGCATCAAGCCTTCAGCATTACACACAGTAGACTACATACCCAGTTCACAGCTCCCAGTTCACCATGCTACAAGCCTTCAGCATCACACACAGTAGACTACATACCCAGTTCACAGCTCCCAGTTCGCTGTGCATTTTGTTTTCAGTATAGTCTAGAACGAAAACAGATTGTGGTCATTAAAGAATGTAAGGGAACCTCTAGGGATGTGTGTACCTGAATGCACCTTACTTTAGCTAATAGTCTATACAGTGCCTGACCCTGCAGAGCTGGATGCTGATGTGACATGTTGTGACTTCTTGGGGGGGGGCGTCTTCTACATCAACCTGAAATATATTGGAGAGGGAGGGGTATTACGTCTTTAAACATTGGTTTAAGACTATACCACTCATCATATGAGGAGTTTTTTCTTTACATATTTAAACATTGGTTTAAGACTATACCACTCATCATATGAGGAGGGGGGGGGGGGGGGGTTACGTCTTTAAACATTGGTTTAAGACTATACCACTCATAATATGACACCTCCACCTCCTGTTTTCGCCACGCCTTTTTCGATCTTTCAACCTCTCTTCTTCAGACCTTAGTGAGTGAATGACATACATTAAATACATTCAATATGAAAATATATTCAGGTCAGTCTGGCTACAGTGAAACAAGTGATTTTAAGGATGCAAATGAAAAGTCTTTATAATGTTCAAGACTTA
Source organism: Salvelinus fontinalis (assembly GCF_029448725.1). Classification (NCBI taxonomy): domain Eukaryota; kingdom Metazoa; phylum Chordata; class Actinopteri; order Salmoniformes; family Salmonidae; genus Salvelinus; species Salvelinus fontinalis. Next base: position 8,571,575 of record NC_074701.1, read on the forward strand.
CGGCATGGGAAAGTTCTGCAGGAGAACTAGGCACCACCATCGCCTAATTTGAGGCATGTTTTCCTTTTAAAAAAGAAAATCACACAATCCGATGGGTATCCCAAAAATAACTTATATCCACTAGTGATGAGAATTTATGGGTGCTCTTGAGGGGCCCATGTCTAGGGGGATGTAGCTTTATGGTGGCCTGAATTGGTTCCCAATCAGAGACAGCTGTTTATCGTTGTCTCTGATTGGGGAGCCTATTTAGGTTGCCATTTTCCATGTTGGTTTTGTGGGTAGTTGTCCATGTTTAGTTGCCTGTGAGCACTACGGTGGCTTCAAGTGTCGTTTGGATGTTTCCTGTTTTGTTGGCGACATCGGAAATAAAGAAGTACAGTATGTACGCTCAAAACGCTGCGCCTTGGTCCACTCCTTTAAACGGCCGTGACAGACACTCTCACTTACTTCCATGGTTTATATTTTCATCCATGTAGGTTAGGTTCGAATAAGATTCGCTTTCGTTGACGTTGATACCTTCGTCGTGAACCTTAACTTGGGTGACTTTGAAGGAGACGGGAAGGGTTCGGTTTAAATGCGTTTGACTCCGCCCACATTGAGCCATGCCCCGAACTGCACACTGCAGTCAGGGGCTTCTCACAACAGTCCCCCTCGAAGCATCGTTACCCATCGATCCACAAAAGCCGCGGCCCTTGCAGAGCAATGGAAACAACTACTTCAAGGTATCAGAGCGAGTGACGTCACCGATTGAAACACTATTAGCGCGCACCACTAACTAGCTAGCCATTTCACACCTCCTCCTTTTCCGCAGCAACCAGTGATCCGGGTCAACATCATCAATAGGATCAAATTTATCCAACCATGTAACGGCTCTCTTTCGGTGAGTGAGTTGACCAAGGCGCAGCGGGTTGTGAATACATAATGAACTTTATTTAACAAGACGAAACTAAACACACGAAGAACACATGAATAATTTTACAAAACAACAAAACGAACTAGACAGACCTAAACTATGAACTTACATGAAACGAGGAACACATAAACAGGTCCTGGCTGAGGGACTCTGGCAGGTCCGGGCTGAGGGACTCTGGCAGGTCCGGGCTGAGGGACTCTGGCAGGTCCGGGCTGAGTGGCAGCTCATGACTGTAGGGCAGCTCATGACTGTAAGGCAGCTCATGACTGTAAGGCAGCTCATGACTGTAGGGCAGCTCATGACTGTAGGGCAGCTCATGACTGTAGGGCAGCTCATGACTGTAGGGCAGCTCATGACCGGAGGGCAGCTCATGACCGGAGGGCAGCTCTGGCAGCTCCTGACTGGCTGGCGTCTCTGGCAGCTCCTGACTGGCTGGCGTCTCTGGCAGCTCCTGACTGGCTGGCGTCTCTGGCAGCTCCTGACTGGCTGGCGTCTCTGGCAGCTCCTGACTGGCTGGCGTCTCTGGCAGCTCCTGACTGGCTGGCGTCTCTGGCAGCTCCTGACTGGCTGGCGGCTCTGGCAGCTCCTGACTGGCTGGCGGCTCTGGCAGCTCCTGACTGGCTGGCGGCTCTGGCAGCTCCTGACTGGCTGGCGGCTCTGGCAGCTCCTGACTGGCTGGCGGCTCTGGCGGCTCCTGACTGACGGACGGCTCTAGCGGCTCCTGACTGACGGACGGCTCTAATGGCTCGGGACAGACGGGTGGCTCTAATGGCTCGTGGCAGACGGATGGCTCAGAAGGCGCTGGGCAGACAGATGGCTCAGACGGCGCTGGGCAGACAGATGGCTCAGACGGCGCTGGGCAGACAGATGGCTCAGACGGCGCTGGGCAGACAGATGGCTCAGACGGCGCTGGGCAGACAGATGGCTCAGACGGCGCTGGGCAGACAGATGGCTCAGACGGAGCTGGGCAGACAGGCAGTGCAGAAGGCGTTGGGCAGACGGCCGACTCTGCCCTGCTGAGGCGCACAGTAGGTCTGGTGCGTGGTGCCGGAACTGGAGGTACCGGGATGACGGCACGCACTTCAAGGCTAGTGCGGGGAGCAGGGACAGGGCACACTGACCTCTCGAAGCGCACTATAGGCCTGGTGCGTGGTACCGGAACTGGAGGTACCGGGCTGAGGGCACGCACCTCAGGGCGAGTGCGGGGAGAAGGAACAGTGCGTACAGGGCTCTGGAGATGCACAGATGGCTTAGTGCGTGGTGCCGGAACTGGAGGCACTGGGCTGGAGACACGCACCATAGGGAGAGTGCGTGGAGGAGGAACAGGGCTCTTAAAACGCACTGGAAGCCTGGTGCGTGGTGTAGGCACTGGTGGTACTGGGCTGGGGCGAGGAGGTAGCGCCGGAAATACCGGACCGTGTAGGCGTACTGGCGGCCAGATATGTAGGGCCGGCCTCATGACATTTGGCTCAATGCCCAATCTAACCCTACCAGTGCGGGGAGGTGGAATAACCCGCACTGGGCTATGCACCCGTACAGGAGACACCGTGCGCTCTACTGCGTAACATGGTGTCTGCCCGTACTCCCGCTCTCCACGGTTAGCCTGGGAAGTGGGCGCAGGTCTCCTACCTGCCCTCGGCCCACTACCTCTTAGCCACCCCCAAGAAATTTTTGGGTGGTACTCATGGGCTTTTCGGGCTTCCGTGCTAGATGCATCCCCTCATAACTCCGGTTCCCTTCTCCGGTTGCATTCTGCTCTCCTCAGTGCCTCCAGCTGTTCCCATGGGAGGCGATCCCTTCCAGCCAGGATCTCCTCCCATGTGTAGCAACCTTTCCCGTCCAAAACATCCTCCCAAGTCCATTCCTCCTTCTTGCGCTGCTGCTGTCGTTGCTGTCCGTTAACCCGCTGCTTGATCTGGGTTTGGTGGGTGATTCTGTAACGGCTCTCTTTCGGTGAGTGAGTTGACCAAGGCGCAGCGGGTTGTGAATACATAATGAACTTTATTTAACAAGACGAAACTAAACACACGAAGAACACATGAATAATTTTACAAAACAACAAAACGAACTAGACAGACCTAAACTATGAACTTACATGAAACGAGGAACACATAAACAGGAACGACCGAACGAACGAGATGAGACAGTACCATGTGGTGCAACAAACACAGACACAGTGACAATCACCCACAAACAAACAGTGAGAACACCCTACCTTAATATGACTCTCAATTAGAGGAAAACGCAAAACACCTGCCTCTAATCAAGAGCCATACCAGGCAACCCAAAACCAACATAGAAACGGAAAACATAGACTGCCCACCCAAAACTCACACCCTGACCATCACACACATAAAAACCAACAGAAAACAGGTCAGGAACGTGACAAACCAACTTTTTTCTATGACTACAGATCGCTTTCTACGAGTGATAACTTTTTGTCTTTATGGCAGTCATTTTACTCAAGACCCTTGGAAATGACCTGCATATCTGCAGTTATAAAAAAAAGTATATTGCAATATGTCGATTTACAAATACAAATCAAAAGGTGTTTGTTTGTGGATAGTGAATTGCATTTGTGGATAACGATTTACATTTGTGGAAAGTGATTTACATTTGTGGAAAGTGATTTACATTTGTGGAAAGGGATTTACATTTGTGGAAAGGGATTTACATTTGTGGAAAGTGATTTACATTTGTGGAAAGTGATTTACATTTGTGGATTGGTGATTTACATTTGTGAATACATTTGGCCTGATATTGATCCCATACCTCTCACTTTGCCTCTTTCTCTCTTCTGAAACTATATCGTCAAAGAATGCCTCTAAGCGAGCAAAACTGCGCCCCTCTGTATGTAGCGCATGTATCTGAATCTGTCTGGACAGAAATAGTATGACATGCCATACTCTTTTGGTCCGAACAGCATCAGAGACATGGTCTACACATACTGAGACAGAGACAGAGGGGCAAGGAGGTACGGTAGGGTGGGCCAGGCCCCCTAAGGCTCGCCCATAACGCCAGCCCTGAAAAAAAGCTGTCACACCATTGGAAATTTGAGGCTGTATGGTCCATTTTGGGACTTATTGTTAACAGTAAGCCTTCCATATGATTTCACCAAAACATGTTTTCATTGCTTTTTATACTTAAATTGTCAAAAAAGTATTGTTATTTACATACTGTATATACAGTGGGGAGAACAGGTATTTGATACACTGCCAATTTTGCAGGTTTTCATACTTACAAAGCATGTAGAGGTCTGTAATTTGTATCATTTTTATCAACTGTGAGAGACGGAATCTAAAACAAAAATCCAGAAAATCACATTGTATGATTTTTAAGTAATTCATTTGCATTTTATTGCATGACATAAGTATTTGATCACCTACCAACCAGTAAGAATTCCGGCTCTCACAGACCTGATAGTTTTTCTTTAAGAAGCCCTCCTGTTCTCCACTCATTACCTGTAGTAACTGCACCTGTTTGAACTCGTTACCTGTATAAAAAACACCTGTCCACACACTCAATCAAAACAACCTCTCTACAATGGCCAAGACCAGAGAGCTGTGTAACAACAACTGTTGGCACAATTATTAGAAAATGGAAAAAGTTCAAGATGACAGTCAATCACCCTCGGTCTGGGGCTCCATGCAAGATCTCACCTCGTGGGGCATCAATGATCATGAGGAATGTGAGGGATCAGCCCAGAACTACACGGCAGGACCTGGTCAATGACCTGAAGAGAGCTGGGACCACAGTCTCAAAGAAAACCAGTAGTAACACACTACGCCGTCATAGATTAAAATCCTGCAGCGCACGCAAGGCCGTCTGAAGTCTGCTCAAGCCAGCGCATGTCCAGGCCGTCTGAAGTTTGCCAATGACCATCTGGATGATCCAGAGGAGGAATGGGAGAAGGTCATGTGGTCTGATGAGACAAAAATAGAGCTTTTTGGTCTAAACTCCACTCGCCGTGTTTGGAGGAAGAAGAAGGATGAGTACAACCCCAAGAACACCATCCCAACCGTGAAGCATGGAGGTGGAAACATCATTATTTGGGGATGCTTTTCTGCAAAAGGGACAGGACGACTGCACCTTATTGAGGGGAGGATGGATGGGGCCATGTATCGCGAGATCTTGTCCAACAACCTCCTTCCCTCAGTAAGAGCATTGAATATGGGTCGTGGCTGGGTCTTCCAGCATGACAACGACCCGAAACACACAGCCAGGGCAACTAAGGAGTGGCTCCGTAAGAAGCATCTCAAGGTCCTGGAGTGGCCTAGCCTGTCTCCAGACCTGAACCCAATAGAAAATCTTTGGAGGGAGCTGAAAGTCCGTATTGCCCAGCGACAGCCCCGAAACCTGAAGGATCTGGAGAAGGTCTGTATGGAGGAGTGGGCCAAAATCCCTGCTGCAGTGTGTGCAAACCTGGTCAAGAACTACAGGAAACGTATGATCTGTGTAATTGCAAACAAAGGTTTCTGTACCAAATATTAAGTTCTGCTTTTCTGATGTATCAAATACTTATGTCATGCAATAAAATGCAAATTAATTACTTAAAAATCATACAATGTGATTTTCTGGATTTTTGTTTTAGTTTCAGTTGAAGTGTACCTATGATACAAATTACAGACCTCTACATGCTTTGTAAGTAGGAAAACCTGCAAAATCGGCAGTGTATCAAATACTTGTTCTCCCCACTGTACATTCAAATGGCAACACACTAAATGACTAAGAAACGGACCCCTTTTGAGGCAATGGTAGAGAAGTGCCATATTTTTTATACATCACTCTGATAGAGCTTACAATCTGTTCAGGCCATGTGCTCCAGCCATGCCTTTTGTACTTCCTCATTGCAAGAAAATGACACAGTATTGTGACACGGTATTGGCACAGTATTGTGTCACACGAAGTGGACATCGCTTTAAGGGACAAAATGTAATCTATAAAAAAAAACGGATTTGATTTCACGAATAGACTTGGGAACTATTGTGTATGAAATAAGCTTCTGTGATAGAACTAAAAGAGTAGGTGAAGGGAATTGAATACTTTTTTACAATTAATTTACTTGAAGTTCAAAGTTCCACAACCTTACCTGGGACAGGCACACCATTTGGGCAATTCTCACGTTTGGTTCAAAGTTGTAGGAGAACAAATAATACACTGCATGAATTTACTCACAAAGCTTTTAGCATTACATCACCATTTTTGAAAAATGTAAGTTATATTTGTGTTAGCCATCATGGACAAAAAAAGGGGGGTCCCCTATAAGTTCTCAGAAGAACCTGTTTAAAAATGTGCTGTGTGCAATAATAGTGTTTAATATGATTTTTGAATGAGTACCTCATCTCTGTGCACAACATATACAATTATCTGTAAGGTCCAGTGGCGACCCGTCATTCAGGGCAGGTGGGGTAGAGCCCCACCAATTTTGAGCCCCACCTGTTTAGCCAACAATTATTTTATTATTAGATTTTTTTGGCCTGTTTTGCATGTCATTTTTCCATTAATACGCATCACATATCAGTTTGCAAACAATGTATAATTTTTTTTTTGTTGTTAGTAATAAAGCTGGATACAAACATGGTCTCTTTTTTGATTTCTTGAGTAAGGCAGCTCCAAAATGGCTCAGTGTTCTGTCACTCATAGGGACACTACATAACAGCACAATCTACGGGTAGAGCCCAAAAATTCAAGCCCCTTGGGTGCTGCCACAGAGTTACATTAGAAGTGCCCATCCAAGAAGGCTCAAGGTCATTGGTCAGAGATAAAATTGATGTAAAATCACATTATATCCACCATAGCTTTGATTGGACTGATCATGTCAACATCATACTTTCGAGATCTTAACTAGAAAGCTAAACAACCTGTCATCCTCATGAATCACGTCAACCATTTTACCTCCGTTTTGCCAGCATGTTACACGTGCAACCAGAGGGAAAAAAAACTCTATACCACTTTTACTCCACACACAGAGACGCGTACAAAGCTCTCCCTCGCCCTCCATTTGGCAAATCTGACCATAATTATATCCTCCTGATTGCTGCTTCGAAGCAAAAAATAAAGCGGGAAGTACCAGTGACTCGCTCAACATGGAAGTGGTCAGATGAAGCAGATGCTTAGCTACAGGACTGTTTTGCTAGTACAGACTGGAATACGTTCCGGGAATCATCCGATGGCATTGAGAAGTATAGCACATCAGTCACCGGCTTCAGCAATAAGTGCATCGATGACGTTGTCCCCACAGTTAAAAAAAATATATATATATATATATTTCACCTTTATTTAACCAAGTAGGCTAGTTGAGAACAAGTTCTAATTTACAACTGCAACCTCGCCAAGATAAAGCACAGCAGTTCGACACATACAACAACACAGAGTTACACATGGAATAAACAAACATACAGTCAATAATACAGTAGAAAAAATAAAAGTCTATGTACAGTGAGTGCAAATGAGGTAAGATAAGGGAGGTAAGGCAATAAATAGGCCATGGTGGCGAAGTAATTACAATATAGCAATTAAACCCTGGAATGGTAGATCTGCAGAAGATTAATGTGCAAGTAGAAATACTGGGGAGCAAAGGAGCAAGATAAATAAATAAATACAGTATGAGGATGAGGTAGGTAGATAATGGGTTGTTTACAGATGGGCTGTGTACAGGTGCAGTGATCTGTGAGCTGCTCTGACAGCTGGTGCTTAAAGCTAGTGAGGGAGATAAGAGTCTCCAGCTTCAGTGATTTTTGCAGTTTGTTCCAGTCGTTGGCAGCAGAGAACTGGAAGGAAAGGTGGCCAAACGAGGAATTGGCTTTGGGGGTGACCAGTGAGATATACCTGCTGGAGCGTGTGCTACGGGTGGGTGCTGCTATGGTGACCAGTGAGCTGAGATAAGGTGGGGCTTTACCTAGCAGAGACTTGTAGATGACCTGGAGCCAGTGGGTTTGGCGATGAATATGAAGTGAGGGCCAGCCAACAAGAGCATACAGGTCGCAGTGGTGGGTAGTATATGGGGCTTTGGTGACAAAACGGATGGCACTGTGATAGACTGCATCCAGTTTGCTGAGTAGAGTGTTGGAGGCTATTTTGTAAATGACATCGCCTAAGTCGAGGATCGGTAGGATAGTCAGTTTTACGAGGGTATGTTTGGCAGCGTGAGTGAAGGAGACTTTGTTGCGAAATAGGGGTGTGTGAGAGTCTAGTGCAGCAGGAGGTGGGGAGAATCCTCTTGTCGTCAGAGCTCGACCGAGACTCTACGCTACCTCAACTCCATCTTCACCCTGTTCCCCGGTCAGGCCTGGAGGGCCACTCAGAGCGCTCTGCAGCTACACTGCAACATAGAGGGCTCTCTGTCCTCTAAAGCATCCACAGAGGTCTGGAAGACTGTCCTCAGCCCTGTACAGGCCCATACTGTCCCGACAAACCTTCCCTACACCAATGGCAACAGCCAGCCTAAACTCAAGTCACCCAAACCTTGCTCCAGCACTGGCCCTAGTTAGACCCAGCCATAGCTCCAACTCCAGCCCTACTGCCGCTAACTCGGCCATTCACATCTTCGAGCTCCTGTGTCACTCCGTCTTCCACTTCCAGCCCAGCTGGCTGCCCAGGTTCCTGGAGCTAGCCCAGAAGCAGCAGTCATCGGCGAGCTTCGAGATGGGTCTAGGCTTGGGTGGCTCCATCTGGGGCTAATCTGGAGGTAGGGGATCAGCTGAGAATGGAGAGAGCCTGTCCCTGTATAAACGCGCCCTGTTGACTCTGCCTCTGCCCTGAAACAAGACCCAGATTATGAACAAAACCAGGACTTGGAGGTGGATCTTCTCCTGGTGAGTGGTAGACCCAACACGGTCCTCCAGGCTCTGAGAATCTTGATGGGGAGACGGCAGTGGGAGAAGGTCACGCAAGTGGCCCAGAGGTTCTGCAGGCAGAGTCCCTTACTGATCTTTACTACATTACTGTATGAGGTGGCCCAGCATCAAGACTTGGATCCATACCTAGACCTCCTATGGGCCCTGTGTCCTGAAGAGCTCACGGTCACGGCCATACTCAACATGGTGCTGAAAAATATACCCTCATCATCCTCCTTGAATGTCCCTCCCTTCTCTTCCTCTCTCTCCTCTTCCTCCTCATCCTCCTTTACCTTTGCTGATCCCCAATCCAGCCAGTTGACCATTGGGTTGTTGAAGACGTTGCTCAGTGGGGTTCTACAGAGAGCGACCAGGCCCAACCAGCGGAATGCTGACGTCCTCCAGTCGCCCTCGTTCCCCCCACCCACGCCCCCTCGCCAGGCTAAAGGACTGCCCAGGGATACTACCGATCCCAGTATAGGCTTAGCTCAGCAGCACAATCCTGATGTCAGCAACACGGTGGCCATCTTGGATCAACACAGCCCTTCTAAACACAGGACTGTCTCCGGGGGCAGGGTGACCTCACTTCCTTACCCCACCTGAGAACACACACACTTGACTCTCACCACAAAACCCCCGTCTGACTCTCCCACAACCTGTCAACCCTTATCCTGCCATACCCTAAACACACACACACACACACACACACACACACACACACACACACACACGGTCTCTTTCTGCTCTATACAGAATAGAAGAGCTCTACTTTGGACATTCCCAGCCTTACTTGGTTGGGGAGATATCTTCATTTTACTCTACTTGATGTGCAGTTAGCTTGGCTACAGCCAAAGCATATGAGTAAAAATAGCTGAACTATTGATACCAGTATTGACATTTCTGTTGATTGGTGTGTGGTAGTGGGTTGTTAGATTGAGATTGGTTGGCTATTGAACAACATTAAACTCACATCTCTTCAGTGCTTCATATACACTGGAGCAGGGCTGTGCCCGAACAACTAAGTCGGTCAACAAAACAAATGTTTCTCCTTTAGGCAGGCTTTATGAGTTTATGTGCTGTTGTCAATCATAGGCAGATTAATGGCCATAGCTGACAGCGTACATTCCGAACAAAATATCACTTTAAAGTTATTCCAGGTTATTAAATGACTACTAAATCTTACCATTGTACATACCTCTCTTTGACTTTCATTTTGTATTTTAAAATGCGTATATACACGTGGTGTTATTCAAGTATTATTGTGTGATCAGGAATGCACACCGAGTAGAATGCTGTCTTGCATTTGATAGGCTATTAATGTTCTTTCGATTTAAGTCTATTATAAACTGGGTGGTTCGAGCCCTGAATGCTGATTGGCTGACAGCCATGGTATATCAGACCGTATACCACGGGTGTGACAAAACATTTATTTTTACTGCTCTAATTACATTGATAACCAGTTTATAATAGCAATAAGGCACCTCTGGGGTTTGTGTACCACACCTCCATATACCACACCTCCTCGTGCACTTCCAGCCAACTTGACACAACTGTGGGAAGCATTGGAGTCAGCGTGGGCCAGCATCAAGGTGGAACGCTTTCGACACCTTGTAGAGTCCATGCCCCGACGAATTGATGTTGTTCTGAGGTCTAAGCGGGGTGTGCAACTCAATATCAGGAAGGTGTTCCTAATGTTTGGTATACTCAGTGTATGTATTGATGTTATTATATGTGCATGTCACAGAGCTACCATTCTTGTCTGTAGTGTGGATGAAACACATTAAGGTTTTTCCCAATTGCTAAAACATAATTTTGCAAACTAGGCTGGTTTTATCAAAATACTTAACACAATTCACAAAACCACACACCCAAACTGCAAAATACCTCATATATCCTGCAAAATGAAGCGCTGCAACCAAAATACATATAGCATTATCAAAATCAAACGTTTGCACGAAATGGCACACACTTCATTCATATTACCAAATTTTTGTCAAACCAACTACACACTGTTGGGCATAATGAAAAGCACTCTCATCTTTAGTATGCTTTGCCATAATACTAAAATAGTTCAAATTGTAGAAAATTCTTCAGATGCACAGAAATATTTGCAGATACACACACATGCAGTTGAAACAATTTTTTTTTTTACCAAACAAGTCAGTGCAACATATGCACAGCAGATATATTTACATTGGACTGAAAAAAAATATGCTCACAAAAAAAAACAGTAAACTGAAAAAGAAGATTGCAGAAAAAATGTGCAGAAAAAAAATATTTAAAAAATTTTTTTAGGCAGCATCTTTCCGCACAGCTGGGTCTGGCCACAACGCCTCGTCCACATCACAGGCAATATCTTCCCTTGCCAGACATCGAGGGAAGAAACGCCTTGAGTGCCTTATCCATCCCTGAATCGCACCCACATCAATCTCATCACATGCCTTTTCCATAGCCTGCACAAGAGGCATGCGCACAAAGGGCTGCCGGTCGTATACCTTCCACCGCCGGAAATAACTCTTCTATGGTTCAGAAATGGTGAGTATGGTGGGAGGTATTGCACGAGAAATGGTGGGTGGTCAGCAAACCAGTTTTGGACTGTGGCTGCACGATGAAAGCTCACGTTGTCCCATACTACAACGTACCGGGTTCTTTGATGATCTGCATCATTCATACCCTCTGGTGCTATGAGAATGTTGTGGAGTCTGTCCAGAAATGTGAGAATATGGGCTGTGTTGTATGGTCCAAGGTTGGCATGACGGTGGAGGACACCATGCGTATTGGAGATGGCAGCGCACATTGTGATGTTCCCACCACGTTGGCCAGGAACATCTAGAATGGCTCTGTGGCCAATGACGTTTCTCCCCCTTCTTCTGGTCTTTGCTAGGTTGAACCCAGCCTCATCTATAAAGATGCACTCATGTGGGATTGCATGAGCATCCATTTCCAGTACTCCCTGAAAACAAAGAACAAAAGCAGTCAATATGGTGTTATCCAGTACACTGGGAAACCATGTTGCGTGTAGTGTACTGCAGTCAATATTGTACTTACATCCACATATGCTCGTCTGACCTCTTTGTTTCTTTGAGAGTTTCTCTCAAACGGCACCTTATAAAGTTGTTTCATTCTGATTTGGTTTCGCTTGAGAATGCGAGCCAATGTGGACAGACTGACTCGTTGAATGTTGTTGAATATGGTGTTGTCTTGTTGTCTTTTAATTTCTCGTAATCTGATTTCATTATTTTCCAAAACCAAGTTTACAATGGCAGCTTCCTGTACCCCGGTGAACATTTGGGCCCTTCCTCCACCATGGTTGTGTCTCTCAGTCCTTTAAAAAAACAAAAAAACTAAAATATAGGGCTTGGACAATGCAGCCTAAAGATATTTCCCCCACAGTAGAGTAAATTCTACAGGAAATTTGTGCAGTTAGTGTATGACATCAGCCATTCATGAAGTAAACAGGTGTCACCCAACTGATACACTATGACATGGGGTGTACTACATAGTGTGAAAGAAATGTTGGTTACATACCTGTACTCCAGTCTAACTGTTCGGATGACACAGGCGACATTCTCACCCTCCCTCTTCCTCTCATTCTCACCCTCCCTCTTCCTCTTCCTCTCTCTGCAACGGCTTCCATTGTTGTTGTAAAACAAAAGGTGCTCACCTGTGGTCTTTCATAGTGCTTACTTCCTGATTGAAGTGGTAACAATTAACCATTGAGGTGTTTGGCCAGGTGGCACATGTATTGGCCAATTAGCTCATGTAGTGTCATTTCGAATGGCAGTGTTTTGAAATGGCAAACATGTGACTTTATGTCAGATTGTTGTGTCTTATGCAGAGAACCGTGTGCAGTGCATTTAAAAAGTGCCATTTTGAATTGCAAAATGTGTGTAAAGTAGAAAATGTGTTTAGACTTTTGGTGACTTGAGAAGAGGTTTTGCTCTCTGTGTGTCAGTTTAAATAATTGCGCTGTGCATGTCATTTTAGTGTGTTAGCAATTGGAAAAAACTGTAACTGCCCTCTTTTTTTATTTGTATTTTTTTCTCATCAACTTGCTCAATATTAATTTATTGTTGTGGCTTGTAGGCACAAAAAACAACATGTTTTCAAATGGAAAATGTTAAAGCTACAATTAACATTCTCATGTTCAGGTAGTGCCTCCTGTCGTTCAAAATGCTATCTTCTATTTTGGGCCAACTGTACACAACCCGGTTCTGTATTTTTTTGCTTTTGCCAACTGTGTCAAATCATCCCAGGTGTTCTACTGTATAAAGCCCTTTGTCAGCCCGTTGTGATACAGTTATCGGACCCTGATTCTGTGTTGAATGTTTCATTTGTTTTGAATATTTTTAACCCTGTAGCTTTAGGGGGTTTAAAGGTTTAGTCTCTGGTACGGGACTTCTGGGTTTAGTTTGTTACTCATAAAATCAGTCAACAGTCATGCTCAACTTAAACTATCTTTTACTGAACCGTGTCTGTTTGACAATAACATTGACATAGTGACACCTTTTCTAGCAGCAGTGGAAAAAACATCTATGGCGAAACATATTATTCGAGAAATGTATACAGCTCTTCAGTAAAAAAACTGTGCCCATTTTCTTCTAGCGGTAGATGGATATCCTATGAATAAAACACAATAAAATATTCCTACTTCTTAAAACACTCTCTGCGTTCTCTCTATTTCCATTCTCCTCTTAGCCCTCTCTCCAATCTCTCCCCTGTCCTTCTCTCTAGTACCTTTCTTCAGTCCCACCTAGTACATTCCTACCAAACTTCCCTGTAGAGTAGAGGTGACTAACCGTCTTCAAGCACCTGTAATTGAATTAGGGATAACTGTTATGCCCTTGGTTTGGGTCTACCCCAACCCCACAAAGGAATATCGTGCACACACACCATGCAGACATGCACACACCACGTGCACACGCACACAGACTAGGCACGCTGCACCAGGTCACGTCTCCCTGCATGTGCCCAGTAACACTAATGTCATTATAGATGTAAGACCCTCCTAACATTTTTTCTCTCTTTCTATCCACTGTTGGCATTCTCTCTTTCTTTTGTTAGCGTTCCTTGTCACCATCTCTGCTCTCTGTCTCCTCTTTCTCTCCCTCTGATAGCATTCTCCCCCTCTGTCTTCTGCCACATGGTTCAAACACACATACAGACAGATGAGCTTTCCCATTGTCATTATTCTAGAACATCCTATTTATTGTTTATTTGTCATGCCTGGGTTAAAGGTTAAAGTCTGGAGATCAAACCTTGTATATGAAGCACGATGGATAAAGATCATTGTTTTAAAATGCCTAAATTATTGTTTTCTAAAATGTGTCTTTTTTTGTATACCTTTTGCTGTGATTTTGAATTTAAACTGATTCTCTAAATGTGTTGTGCAGTGCAGTAACCCGAGGTACAGACAGATCCGGGACTCAGGCTAACAGAGCTGTGGAACCACCTCGAAAGAATATACATTTTTAATGAGGCTTGCGAAGCAACAGTCCCCACTTTAATTCTTAGACCTTCTTCTTTCTTTTAATTTGGAAGGACACTCCTACACTGTTTAAGCTAGAAGCGGCATTCAAACTTTTTAAAACAGTGCAGGTCAGTCTGGAATAGTGTGCTTGTATACAACTTTTAGATTTATTTTAAACTATTACGCTTTTTGCCCGTTTTTTCCTCCATCCACTTTCATGGGCTTTTCTCAACACTCTAAAAGGCCCCATTTTGTGAAATCATCACTTTCAACATTCCATTCACTTTAAATGCAACAATGTAACTTTTGACACAAATCAGCTACTTTGACCACTTTGCCAACAACTTAGACCAAAAAAATGAGCATATGAACTCTTCCTCTACTACTTTGTTTTTAAAATCTGAACGCAGAACAAAAATCTTATTCCGATAAATTACAGCTTTTTTAGTAACTGCGTCAACAACATTTTCTGTAAAAAAAAAAATATATAAACAAATTACGTTTAAAACAACATCTTCGTCTACTTCTATGCTATTTAATTAAAAAAATATCTGCAACGGATCTAACGATACAGCTGTTTTAGTAATGCATTAAAACATTTTCCCCAAAAATGTTTTGAACACTCCCCTAACAAGTCAGACAAATTTAGAGTTCTTCCTCGACTTCTCTGCTTTTCACATCTGAAAGCAGATTAGGAGTCGTTTTTACCAATCAATAGGTAGAGCTGTTTTAGTAACCCATCAACTGCTTTCATTATACAGTTTAAGTATTCAGACACCTTGATGTTTTCCACATTTTGTTACGTTACAGCCTTATTCTAAAATGGATACAATAGATTTTTTCCCCTCATTAATCTACACAATACCCCATAATGACAAAGCAAAAACATCCCCCTTTTTTCAGTTTTCACACGCAACAGTTTAGACATGTAGTTTTGAAATTTTTGTTATACAACTGCCCCACAATCAGGGAAAAAAATACGTCTAAAAATAATGTCTGTCTCTCCGACATTTGTAACATTGTTTCAAATATTCAAATTCGATCTCCAACTGTCCCATAGCAAAATGAGTGAGCACATTTTCTATGCCAGGCAAATCACTCCTCGTTCGCTCATTGTAATGGATGTCTCCAAATAAATATCACTAGAAAACAGCTTAAACAATGCAAATGCAACTACTTTGCTGTTATTCTGGCTGCACTTTTTGACGTAACTGTAAATTAGCCGTAGTTGACTAGCTAGCAAGCAAGGGATAAGATCGTTGCCAGCCAGTATGGTAATGGAACATTTAGAAAGAACGACTGAGCAGCGTCCATAGATACTGAACGACTGGGTCGCGTCTCAAGCATCCGAACCGATAGAATGAACACCAGTCAGGCATGAGTAGCAAGCCTAGAGTTATGTCCGGACTTGATCTTGTGAAAGTCATCAAAATAACGTTTTTAATGTTAATGTCAATCATTATTTGAATATGTCGGTAACCCGTTGTATAAAAGTGATAATGCCCTCGAAGCCGGTGTTTGGAGGATATATTGGCACGGTTTGCCGCCTGAGACGAACAACACCGGTGCCAATATATCCTCCATACACCGGTTTCTCCGGCATTATCACTCAAATACAGTGCCTTCAGAAAGTATTCATACCCTTGACTTATTCCACATTTTGTAGTTACAGCAAAGATTTCAAAATGGATTAAATATATTGTTTTCTTTCTTACCCATGTACACAATATCCCACAATGTCAAAGATATCATGTTTTTAGACATTTTTGCAAATGTATTAAATGAAATACAGAAATATCTAATTTGCATAAGTATTGACACTCCTACATCAATGCATGTTAAAATAACCTTTGGCAGCGATTACAGCTGTGAGTCTCTTTCTGGGTAAGTCTCTAAGGCCATGTCGAGACTTGACAGTTATGCAGCTTTTGTATTCTGAGAATGGAGTTCTGAACACCTCACCTGTCTACATTTACATTTGTCCACCATGTCCACATTGTGTCCATTCCCGTGCTATAGTCAAATGACAGTATGCATTGTACAAACGGTGGAATAGGCAGAATATGATAATAAAACAACTGATGGTAGTAGCTAATGTAAGTAGCCAGCTAACCTCTAGTTAGCCAACAAGCTAGCCAGCAACGCTAAAGGGATTGCAAACAAGTTAGCATAACTCTAGCCAAACACATTTTTTATTCTAAATATTAGCTAGCTGGCTAGCATTTGAGGCCAGCAAACACATTCCCCACATGCTAGGAACGTATGTCCTCCAACGTTATAATGCAAAGGTGCCTCTCGTTTTCTAGAGACGTGGGAGGAGTGCTGATGACGTTGCCCACTGTATGCACTTTCGGTAGCCTGATTGCATCCAGACTGAGGAGAAATCCGCGCACAGATCTGAACACTATCAGACCACTAAAATACTTTTGTGCCTCTATACCAGTCTTTTCAATGCGAGCTTCGTATTCTGCTATTAGAAGTCGCATGTAAGTGTAACGTGTAGACACAACCTAAGAGCTTTCGAAAACGTGGATTGTACAAAAGTTGCACGTTATTCTTTAAAAAATTCTTCAAACTCTGTCAAGTTGGTTGTTGATCATTGCTCGACAGCCATTTTCAAGTCTTGCCGTAGATTTTCAAGCCGATATAAGTGAACTTTAACTAGGCCGCTCAGTAACATGCAATGTCGTCTTGGTAAGCAACTCCAGTGTATATTTGTGTTTTAGGTCAGGGGTTCCCAATCTTTTTCAATCAGGCCCCCTTTTGAACATTGGACAACATCCCGCACATGTGCATGCCACATCTATTTCTATGAGCACAAGCACTATTCACACCCCTCTTTTAGGTTTAAAACTTATTTCCTGCCATTCTTAAAATGTTGTCATGAGATGCAGAGAATATTTTGCTGTTTTTAAAGCTTATTTTCTTGCAATTCTATACATTTTGCCATGTCTAATGTGTATTTGTGTGATATTTGAGGGACTCAAACATTACAACATAATCTATGGGCTAAAAAACATTAGCTGACATGGACTAGTTGATGTTGACATTTCAAACAAGTTGTAAATAGCTCCCCCTGCCGACCCCTCGCACCCCTTGCCCCACAGTTTGGGAACCACTGATTTAGGTTGATGCCCTGCAGAAAGGTGAATTTGTCTCCTGGAAAGCAGACTGAACCAGGCTTTTCTCTAGGATTTTGCCTGTGCTTAGCTCTATTCCGTTTCTTTTAATCCTAAACTCCCTAGTCCTTGCCGATGACAAGCATACCCATAACATGATGCATCCACCATCATGCTTGACAATATGACTAGTGGTACTCAGTGACGTGTCGTGTTGGATTTTCCCCAAACATAACGCTTTGTATTCAGGACCAATAGTTCATGTTTTGCCCCCAAAAAAATCCAGTTTTACTTTAGTGCCTTATTGCAACAGGATCCATGTCTTGGAATATTTTTTACTTTGTACAGGCTTCCTTCTTTTCACTGTCATGCAGGTTAGTATTGTTGATCCATCCTCATTTTCACCTATCACAGCCATTCATCTCTGTAACTGTTTTCACTCTTGGTGAAATCATGGTGAAATCCCTGAGCGATTTCCTTCCTTTCCCCAACTGAGTTAGGAAGGACGCCTGTATCTTTGTAGTGACTGGGTATATGGATACACCATCCAAAATGTAATTAGTAACTTCACCATGCTCAAAGGGATATTCAGTGTCTGCTTTAAAAAAAAAAAAAAACGATTAAGTGCCCTTTGCAAGGCATTTGAAAACCTCCCTGGTCTTTGTGGTTGAATCTGTGTTTAAAATTCACTGCTCTACTGAGGGACGGTAACAACTATCTGTATGTGTGCATAGAGATGAGGTAGTCATTCAAAAATCATGTTAAACACTATTATTGCACACAGTTTATTGCACACAGTGAGTCCATGCAACTTACTATGTGACTTGGTAAGCACATTTTTACTCCTGAACGTATTTAGGCTTGTCAGAACAAAGGAATTGAATACTTATTGACACAAGACATTTCAGATTTGTTTTAAATATGAATTTGTAAAAAATGCCAAAAAACATAATTTCACTTTGACTTTATAGGTTGTGTGTGGGCCAGTAACACAAAATCTCTATTCAATCCATTTTAAATTCAGGCTGTAATACAACAAAATGTGGAAAAAGTCAAGGGGTGTTAAAACTTTCTGTAGGCACTATATCCTGTAAATTGGTAATACAGCCTAACCGACTGAATGTGGCGCTCACCAAATGTGTCCTGCTGAAGCAGACACAGTGAGACTCCAGAATGCTACCGGACAGACTGAGTTCCTTCAGAGAGCTGCTGACCCTCACACATATCTGCTCTAATGCCGTCACCACCACCGCTATAGATACAGCAGTCAGGACCATGGGATGGTGTGTGAGACGGGGCGATGAGCTTTTCCTGATCACACGACTCGGCCAGGAAAAACTGGTCGCCTGCTCTGAGAGCCAAAGATGAATTTGTTCTGTGCCCAAATTCTCCATCCTTTTCCTTTAAGTTGTTCAAGGAAATACCCCACATAGATTAAACAGCATAGGGCTAGTGTAAGCACGGGTTATTACACCAATCCTATGCTTTTAAATCCATTTGGGGGAGTGCATACTAGAGCGAAAAGGGTTGAGAATCGGGACGCAGGATAGGACCCATGAGATGCTGTGACAACGTTCTGCTTGATGTTTCACGGTGCATATGATGAGTATGTCCTAGGTCCTGGAGGGCCAAAATGTCTCTTGATTTTCATTACCTTTTAATCACAGACTGTGTATATTCTCTCTGGCCATTGACTGATCGAGAAGTGAAGCTTGTGCCAGAATGAAACTGAAACCAGTAGGATTAGATGGCTCAATGGCTTGAATGGATGTGTAAAGCTTTAGAACATGACAATAACAGAAAATCCCATTGCCTAGTATCCTACTCTTCAATCCAGACATGTTTTTAAATTGAACCTTTATTTAACTAGGAAAGTCAGTTAAGAACAAGTTCTTATTTTCAATGACGACCTACCGGGGGAACAGTAGGTTGACTGCCTTGTTCAGGGGCAGAACAACAGATTTTGACCTTGTCAGCTCGGGGATTCAATTCAGCAACCTTTCGGTTACTGGCCCAACGCTCTAACCACTAGGATACCTGCCGCTCCAGGTGATTGTGCTCTTAAAAGGAAGTCTTTGTTTATTTGCCATTTTGACAGGCGGAGTTCCCCATTTGTATTGCCTGTTATCAAAATGTTTTTTCCCCGATCAGTTCTGAAAACTGTCCTGCAGTGTTTAATTTTCAGCCACACAGATACAAAATGTTTGGGTATTTACGAATGAATGCAACATACGGGTGTTATTAAATCAAAGTTACAACTTCAACATGGTCTCTGTTTGTGTATGTTTGCTATTTTGGAGTAAACTGTTTGATTGGATTGTATAGTATTTTATCAGGCTATTTCTGACTTACGCTAACTGGTCGTTGTCTTGCCAAGGCAACAAAATGTGGTGTTTCTAACAGCAGAAACAGTCAGGTACCCAGGCTAACTACAGTAGTTGTGTCATTGGGTGCGTTCCAGATAACCATATGATGTGCAAGCTTGCAAAGTTTACACGATCATTATAACATAGTGATGTGGTAAAGATGGTAAAGATCTGATATTCTACGCAGGACTTAGCATTTGTCTATCTGGAATGTGCTCAGTATGTGTCACTGTGAGAAGTGCCCTTTTCTGTTTTGACCTTCTCTGTTTTGTGAATAGTTTGTCATCCTCGCCGTATGGCATGGCTCCCACAGGTTGTTCTGTTTGATAGGTCCTTGACATCGCCAACTCACTCTGAGTTTCAAAAACATAGTTGTTACACTATGTTTAAACTAGCCTGGTACCAGAACTGTTTGTGCTATAGTAGTTGGCAAGATAGCTCAAACAGACCAATCACAGAAATGGAGGAAATACTACATTTACTAGAGTTACATTCAAGACACATGAGCCACTGCTCCCATAACTTTGGATTTTAACCTCAATATGGCCATAGCCCAGCAATGACCAAATCTCTTTATAGCTCCACACAGCCTTGTGTGTGAACCTGTGCAGTTGGGTTAAACGTTGTGTTTCTCCTGTATGCTAATTATGAGAACAATGACCATACCATGTCTGCTGAGCAGCACCACTCCTTATTGTCATGGCTATGGAACTGTGTGTGTGTGTGCGTCTATGGAGAACGTTCCGTTCCTGTAGGTTCATGCTCTACAACATTCGCAGAGTACGACCCTGCCTCACGCAGGAAGCGGCGCTGGTCCTAATCCAGGCACTTGTCATCTCCCGTCTGGATTACTGCAACTCGCTGTTGGCTGGGCTCCCTGCCTGTGCCATTAAACCCCTACAACTCATTCAGAACGCCGCAGCCCGTCTGGTGTTCAACTTTCCCAAGTTCTCTCACGTCACCCCGCTCCTCCGCTCTCTCCACTGGCTTCCAGTTGAAGCTCGCCTCCGCTACAAGACCATGGTGCTTGCCTACGGAGCTGTGAGGGGAACGGCACCTCCGTACCTTCAGGCTCTGATCAGGCCCTACACCCAAACAAGGGCACTGCGTTCATCCACCTCTGGCCTGCTCACCTCCCTACCTCTGAGGAAGTACAGTTCCCGCTCAGCCCAGTCAAAACTGTTCGCTGCTCTGGCACCCCAATGGTGGAACAAACTCCCTCACGACGCCAGGTCAGCGGAGTCAATCACCACCTTCCGGAGACACCTGAAACCCCACCTCTTTAAGGAATACCTAGGATAGGATAAAGTAATCCTTCTAACCCCCCTCCCCCCCCCTTAAAAGAGTTAGATGCACTATTGTAAAGTGGTTGTTCCACTGGATATCATAAGGTGAATGCACCAATTTGTAAGTCGCTCTGGATAAGAGCGTCTGCTAAATGACTTAAATGTAATGTAAATGTAAATGTAATGTAAATGAGAAGGGAGAGAATGGTGTGAGGGAAGGGAGATGCACAGAGGACCGGCACCCACTCATTGTCTCGCGTCAGATTGTAGTCTGCACTCTCAGTCGAGGAGCCCTTGGAGTGATGCCAACAGCCTGAAGACAATGGGGACTCTTATCTCTGTGTTAGACAATCCTGCTGTGGAGAGAGAGAAGGACTGATGGTGAGAGAGAGCAAGGCTGCTCCAAGAGGCTAGAAAACCGCAGATCCGTCATTTGGGTTCCAATTCCAACCCTGATATCCATGCTTCCATCCCCCACCTCCCTCTCTCCCCCATTGTGATGCTGAGAGGCTGTGTTCACTGATTCAGGTGCATCTGTGCAGTAAAACTACACGCATCGATTGATTTGTTCCATTTTTAGACCGCATCCTGTAAACAATAATCTAATGCAGAACTCGTTTCTGTTGGCCGTTGATGCTATTCTATCAGAAACATGCTATAGTACAAAGTACTAAAACAGTGACACATTTGAGAAAGAATTAGCTGACACACAGTCATCTCTATCAGTAGCAAATCTTTAATTACAGTAATTTGCACAATGCTAAAAAAATAAAAATGGAAATATATAAACAGACCTAATAAAGTGCTTCGTAACATAAACATCCTACTCATTATTTGGCACAACATTTTATCATCGCGGAATCACATATTTCAGTCAGTATAGTTAATTTTTAAAAATGTTAAAAAATTTAAATAAAAAATAAAAACCTCCCAAAGAAATGATCATAAACATTATATTAAATACCTACCCTATTTGATTTCATATATACTGTATCATTATATCCAATATAACATTATCCAGGTGGTACTAGCAGGGTTAGTCCCATTTCCCATCACGAAATCCTTTAAAATATAAAAAATACCAGTGATGTTCTTTATGGTACATTCAAACCAAAAATACTGGTTGAAAACATACGTTATATACATACAGTCAATCCATTAGATATCATGAACCACATTTGGGAAATGTTGAGTTTATGTAGATTGCATTTTATCCTGCAACACTCCTGAGAGGGAGGGAGGGAGGGAGGGAGGGAGGGAGGATGTCTGTCTGTCTGTCTGTCTGTCTGTCTGTCTGTCTGTCTGTCTGTGTACTGCAGACATTGAGAATGTGGCCTTTAATTGCTGACACACAGCATGGAAATATGAGGCGCATGTGTGGCTCACATGCCGTCTCCAGAAAACAATTCCTCTCTCCATTAAGTGAGTGTGAGATCGCTCCTCCATTTCAGTCCATCAATGAGGGAGAGTACCACTTCCTTATTGAAATACACCATGTGATTGTGTTCAGTCCTGTTTTGAATGTTCCCATGTAGTAGTTTTAGGTAGGGGTGCCAGAGTCCTGTTAGTGACAATCATTTGATTTCTATGAAGGTTTCTTTATTTATTTATTTAACATTTATTTAACTAGGCAAGTCAGTTAAGAACAAATTCTTATTTAGGTGACAGAGTTCTGTCTGAAATGCTCCGTGATCCTCTGTCAGGGAGTTGTGACAGGGTCATGGTTGTAGTCCCTGAGGGCAGTAACAGTCCTGGCCAGTCCTTTTTCCCTCAGCTCAGTAGGGTTGGATTTGAGCTCGGGGGATGATGTTCATGGCTATGTGGTTGCTGTGGGGAGAAAGATGAAACAAGAAAAAAAAAGAGTTTGTATCTTGGTCCCACACCACCTTTATCACAACAACGTTTCAATCACTCATAGTGTCCTGGGCCCGTATTCACAAAGAGTCTCGCAGTAGTAGTACTGACAAAGGATCGGTTCAGCCTTTTTATGTCCTATTGAATAAGAAGATAAGTTGATATGAGGCGGGGGGGGGGGGATATGGGGCCCACCCAGTACCTAAGTACAATCATCGGATGCATGTGTGTAAATATCTTAGCTACTCACTCGTAGATATCGCTGTGCTTCATCCTCCTGTAGAACTTGGCCAGACTGATGGAGAAGATGATGCTGGGGACCAGGAAGATCGTACACCAGCCCAGACTGAACCAGAATGCGTTCTGGACAAACATTTAGGTTAATAAACAATGTTAGATTAGCACAGTGAATATCTCTCTCTCTCTCTCTCTCTCTCTCTCTCTGTCTCTGTCTCTGTAATAGTATTCTCACCAGAGATTGCACCATGTTTGAGCAGACTATAACCTCAGCTGAGTCCATAGCTTCTGCCACTGGGCCACAGAGACCAACCTGTTGAGTGATCTACGAGACACACACACACACACACAGAAGTGTCAATCAAATGTATCAGTCAATTGTATTTTATATACCCAGCCTAAAACCCAGGCCGTGTCAACCGAAGATGATCAACCACAACCACACCTTCTTACACGTATGGTTGAGGCTAAACCACACACACAAATATAGGAACCTAAAATTAAACCAAACAAACACACACACGGTAAATAATGCAGTGACACAGTAACAGTAGTACACTAAGTGAACACACCGTGAAATTAGCCCAGTCAGCGTACGCCGTGAAGTACCCCATCTGACAGTCTAGGAACGCCCTACTCTCCTGAGACAGAGAGTGACAGAGAGAGACATAGAGACGGAGAGACAGAGAGAGGGAGAGAGAGATGTGTAAATTCGATACACTCAGAAGTCATGAGAGTCAGTGGAGCTTTGCAGCAGAGAATCAGGGGGACTTCGCTGTAACTATGTGAAGTGGGCCTTGTGAGCTAAGATGTGAGTAATGGCTGTGGTGCTACAGGATAAGTCAGACAGAGAGCTGTGCTTGTCACACTCATCAGAACTCATCTCTCCCTCTTCACTGTACAGAACACAAAGTCATGAACCAGATTAAATGGTTGATCTTTCTAGAAAATAAAACCCAGTGCGGTAAATGTGGCATATGACGTCACTATGACGTCGTTTTCTGGTTGTAAAGTATTTTTTTCGTGACGGGATGTGCTTGTGTGTGGCTACTCACGGCCGTGACAATCTGTGAAGTGTTAGTGTCGAGGAAGTCTTGAGCTGTTCCCACTTCACTCAACAGATCTCCTACTGTGCGCTAAGGGAGAGAGGGAGAGAGAAAGAGAGAAGGGATGAGCGCGCGTTGCACAGCTACATTGGGACGGGGTCTCATGAAAGAACACTCGCTGCTCATGCTTTCGGGAACATTCGGCCGCATACTCACGTTGATATGTGACGCTATGACACCGAGGGCATCTATGGTGGAGTTCAAATGAGTCTGAAACACAAAAGGCAGACACTATATCTACATGTGTACACAACATGACTCTGCTCTGAATGAATGACCTCTGACGAAATTGACGAAATAGTCATAGAGAGTTTGGATAGCTGTACATTTAGTACAACCACACGCATGGGACATTTAGCCGACGTTGTCCAGAGCAGAAAACGACAGCGCAAGGCCGGTCGGACGTACCAGTTGTGGGATGACGGCAGTGTTCACGTAGAACTGGATCGCTCTCAGGTCTGTAGCCTCCTGTGTCAGCTCTAATTTAACACCGGTCTGGAGGGAGACGGCGGGACATGCTTCCCATTTAGTGTCTTTCTACAAATGTCCATATGCACAGTCCACACTGAGGATCACATTATCCGATGATGACTGAGTGGGTTTTACTACTCACTTGAACAGAAGCTAGTTGGTCTAGACTGTCTGCTGTTTCATCCAGATTAATGCTGGAAATATTGTTGATCTAAAAACAGATGCAGAAACAGTTACATGATATATACTCAAATTCGATACAAACTATGAGACCAAAGGTCACACAGATGCGCAACACACTTTGTACCTGCTGTGTGACAGAGCTGAAGTCGACATCAAGGGCCTTGTCAGAGAAGCTGTGTAGCTGTTTGCGTATCTCATGGGTGAGCAGGGTGATGGTAGACAGTTTGATCTCATTATTATTAAAGTGCTGCTGAATCTCTTCTGTGTACTGGGAGGGGAGAGGTCAACACATAATTAGAAGGACTAGAGGAAAAATTGTCCTAGGAGAGCAGATGGTTTAAAATATGGCCTTTACACCAATTTGGAAGTGGGAAACATAAGATGATTCATTTGGGAATTAAATCCCCATGTAAAGTGATTCCCAGTGATCATCAATAGACAGTATATGGTAATAGAAAAAGTTTAAACCATATGTGATCGAGTAGAAACCATACGTGACAGAGTAGAAACAGTAGGAACCATACGTGACAGAGGAGAATCAGTAGGAACCATACGTGACAGAGGAGAATCAGTAGGAACCATACGTGACAGAGTAGAATCAGTAGGAACCATACGTGACAGAATAGAAATAGTAGAAACCATTCGTGACAGAGGAGAATCAGTAGGAACCATACGTGACAGAGTAGAATCAGTAGGAACCATACGTGACAGAGTAGAATCAGTAGGAACTATACGTGACAGAATAGAAACAGTAGAAACCATACGTGACAGAGTAGGAACCATATGTGACACAGTAGAAACAATAGAAATCGTATTGTGACAGTCGTACTTTGGACACGTTGAGCAAAGCATTGAGGTCTATGAGATCATACAGATGGAGTGTTGTCCATAGAGGCCTGTTCTTTTCACAATCACTACAAACACACAACAATACATCGTTACATTGCACAATAGCAGAACAAAAACAACATGACATTTCGAGTGACTTATAATAACCAGAAAGCAGATATTTTAATTTGTATAACCCTTTATAATGTTTCTACATACTTGTATACTTCAGTGAGTGTCAGGTTGCTCTTCAGACCCAGTGTCTTTCCTAAATTGAAGCCATGTATCAGGCCCGGAGTGTCAGCAAACTGGGGAGGGGGGAGACACACAATCAATCAGTGAGTCAATGAATCTATTGTGTGTGTGTGTGGATGTATGCGTGTGTGTAGGCGTGTGAGTGTGAGTAGGCGTGTGAGTGTGTTTGTGTACCTGTAGTAGCTGTCCACTGCGCCAGGGCTGGCAGATCAGTGTGTAGACATTTCCTCCCAGTATAAACAGTACTAACACCACCAGCATGAAGAGCCAGGAAAGCAGGAAACTTAGCCCTGCACCCCTACACACACAAATACGTTGAGATCACTTTGGTTAAGGGCACGAGCGTCACTTATGCCGATGCTCACACACACACACACACACACAGTGACAGTACATACGCCATGAGGAAGGTTCCTCCACAGTCTGCGGTGCTGGATCGTTCTGTTGGCTCGTCCTTTGGGCTCAGCCCAACCGGACCCAAAAACAGACCCAGGAGGTTACACACTACAACCAGGAGAACTAAACAGCTCAGGATAATACACACACCCCACCTAGAGAGACAAAAACAGAGGATCTTTACCTTATCTGTCCAGTCCTGTCAGGTCAGTGTGTGTGTGTGTGTGTGTGTGTGTGGGTGTATGTGTGTTCATTACCTGGTCATCTCTACCCTCTCTGACTGTTGTGAGTACATGCCGATGTATCTCTGAGCCTCTCCCAGTGTGTCTGAGATGTTTCTGAGGGCAGAGACCGGGATGTTTCCCTTCACCTCAGAGATTTGTCTCTTGATGCCTTCAAGCTGCTGCTTCACATCTGAGGGAGAAGGATGAATATACCTCTAGACACTGATCCAAGGTCAGTTTTAAAGGTATTTAGGTAAGGTTAAAGCATAAGATGTGGCTATAAGGCTAGTAGACATAGACTCTTGATAGTGTGGGTGTGCATAATGACCTACACAAGGCAGAGGTTTAACTGAATCTAATTGATTTATAAAGCAATTTTTACGCCAGCAGATTCCACAAAGTGCTTATACAGAAACACAGCCTAAAACCCAGAGCAGCACACAATGCAGATTGTGGCGTACAGCAGGTCAGCCACCAGGGGGAGACTCGTCGACGTCTTGTGACAGACGGAGGATAAATCACGAGGCGATGGCTCCCTCTGCTGGACGTGCCAGGTCTCGACGGGCTCGCCGGCCAGGGCTAATTGGGGCTAATTTGGGTTGGTGAGTAATCAAGGGCTGATTTCTCACCAGCCGTACGAGTCCCATAAAGCTTCCAGAAGGGCAGCACACAGGAGAGAGACTGGGGGAAGAAAGGATTCCCGTATAGTTGGGTACGGTTCGAGACGTAACAGGAGGGAGTTCAGTTTTTTTTTTTTTTTTATCCCCACAGGACGGTATCCCGGAGAGGGTCTCATGGGGGAGACCTTTTCTTTTGAACTATTATTTTAATAAACACTTGAAACTGAGCTAATCCTACTCTGTCCGTGTCTGATCTGTGTAAACGTATTGACCCAACGACCTGGCCTGCCATAAGATGTAGAAGCACGGTGGCTCTGAAAATCTCCCTAGAAAGGCAGGAATCTAGGAAAAAACCGAGAGGAACCAGGCTCTGAGGGGTGCCCAGTTCTCTTCTGGCTGTGCCAGGTAGAGATTAGAAGAGTACAAGGCCATTAAGGCCAGATCGTTATTCAAGATGTTCATAGATGACCAGCAGGGTCAAATAATAATCAGAGTAGTAGTAGTGTCTTAGTCCTACAACAGTTAGTAGTGACATTGAAGGTAAAATACTCACTCTGTACCACGTCCTTGGTGTCGTTGGTCACTTTTTGGGGAATACTGGCAAAGAAGTCTTCTCCCTGACACACACACAGTCAGAACCATCCTCAGTAACACTCCAAGGAGTTTCCCAGCATAAATGATGCATAGAAGTCAATGGAGGACTTGCATTAAAAATGTACTAACAAGCATGGATCTCAATTTTCCCCTCAGAACAGGACCATGCATACTACTGTATCATGCCAGTAACACTTCACTAATCTATTGCAACTGTGTGTAAACCTCAGTGCATTGTCTATTTCCCCCCCCATAAGTTACAAGAAATGCGAAAAAACATACAAAATAGCCCAATTGTGTAGGAACCCTTAAAACAGCAGCCATCCTCTCTGGTGACATTCTTCAAGCACACACACACACACACACTAACTCACTGTCTTCCATGCAGAGGTACTTACAAAAGAGGTATTCCCATTGATTATGAATCTGAGATACATTATCTGTGGTCACTGACCGACTGACCTGACCTATTTCTACTCATGTTTCCCACAATGGCATACAGTACGCAATACTGACACAAGAAAGGTGCCGTTGTATATGATTACTTTGCATGATATGCCACAAAACACCTCATTTGGACATTGAACATATGTTGCATATAAAACCAACTAGTTAATTGATAGTCTTCGCTTCCGTAGCCCATATGGAACTATCCAAATGCATAGTCTTCAAAAATGTGTCTATTTAGTCCAGACAGACTCACCTCTTTCACTTTAGAGTTTAGATCAGCCTTGGTGACGTTATTAACAGCCGACTGCAGCTCACTCAGACTGGGTACCTGTGGAACACACACACACATACACACACACTTTAGATTGCAAACTGCTCATAATCTTCAATGACTTCTTTGCAGTAAATGTCATTATTATGCTTTGGCAGAAGGGGGCAGCAAAGCCAGAACTATCAACTATGCTGACGTTGCCTGCCTTATCTTTATTTATCCAGGTTTTTCTCATTGAGATACCATCTCTTTTCCAAGAGAGACCTGGTCCAATAGCAGCAGGGGGAACAATGTTTCAGACAAAACAACTTACATACACTAACACAACATTAAACAAAACCATAAACCCAACATACGGTACAACAATGACCTATTACGTTAAAAACACGAAGGTCTTGACTAAAAACAGCTGTCCTAAAGACAATTACACCCTTCTATGCTATATACATCGATCAAGTGTTTAAACTCCACCAAACGAAACTAGATCATCACATCTTAAAATGATGCTTGTTATCGAAGTAGATCAGTGATCGGGATGAATGAAATACTGCATTGTGTCTATGATAAAATAAACGGATGTCTAAAAACAACATTTATATGGAACTATTCAGGCCTTTTGTTGGACAGGTATTTAGAAGATAAATACACAACGTAGAGGATGAGAGGTCAATAGAGTACCAAAGGTCAAGAGGACTAAAAGTCATTAGAGTACTAACGATTAATGGAAATAGTGTTTTTTTTCTGTAATAGGGATTAAAGATCAATGGGTCAGAGACATGGGAGGAATTTCAGTCCGGGACTCATAGCTACATGGCAAGTTCTCATTGGTCCAAATTGTTTATACATTGAGCCTGAAATAGGATACTTGTTACTTGGCCATTGGCACAGTTTTATTGCAAGGAATTCTAATTGGTCAACCACAGGCTAGGGCTGGGTTATAAAATGACATCCTGTCCCTTTGTTCTGTGGAGAGAATCACTGAGGACAGGGGAGAATGAACATCTACCTCTCAGCATAACATCTACGATTTGTCCTCCTCTTCGAATAAACCAATTTTTCTCCCCCTGATATGCTTAAGGGTCTGTGTTATTTTAGAGTAACATCAACTGCTAACAGACAGAAATGTCTGGTTTCGTCTTGTGTCACTGACAAGGTGTGTGTGCATGTGAGCATGCATTATGAGCTGTAATTTTCCTGAAACCCAAGCCTTCATTTGTGGTAGCCTGTTTGAGAGGGGGGAGGAGAGGAGAGAGTGCGTCAGAGGGAGTAGGAGGAGGAAGAAAGGACAAGTCAGGTCAGCTTACAACCTGAAACCTGACATCGAAAGATAACACCATGAGTCAATTCTACTCATTTGCCTGTGTCGTATCAATCTCATTAACCCAGCAATGTGTTCCTCCTGTTGCAAGGCAATTTCCTCAAAACACAGTCCATCTCCACACACCACAAACTGTCCAAAACCACACACACACGTTACCAGGAACACACAAGAGGTTGATTGTGTTTAACAAAAGGCCTGAGTCCTTCCTTATCAAGAACAAACCAGTAGGATGAAAAGACACACACCGGTGGGTACAGGGTGATAACAGGGTACCAGAACCACCATGGAATTGGCATTCAATAGTGGAAAGAGGAAGAGGCGGGCAACACGAAACAAAGTTGTACTCACAGCGATAGTGGTGGCAAATGTTAGTTTCTGTAGCTCTGACTGATGGGTAGAGCACGCGGTACAGTTAGGGTTTCTCAGTGTGCTGTTGATGCGGTCTCTGACAGAGCTAACATTAGCCTGGACCACAGATACATCCGACTGGAACTGGGTTAGAGTAGAGTCTAACCTCACCAGCAGGACACTGGTACTGTTCACCACTAGGATACAAATGCAACATACACACATATTAAAATGCCAGAAGACTTTAAGAAGCACTTTGTTAAACAACTAATGTAGATCATTCAAATGAACTTATATCAGAAGAGGAATATACACACAAACACCACACACAAGCGCACACACACAGAATAACCCGTTTAGAATATCAGAAGAGGAATACACACACACACACACACACAAAAAAACACACACACAGGATGGAGTTGTACCATTGGCTATATCTCTGACAGACTGCAGGGAAGGTTTCAGGGGCCCCTCTAGTCTTCTTTGGATCTCCTTGCCCAGCAGATTACCTATATCTGGGAGCGAGAGAGAAGGTGGAGATGTATGTAATTGTTGACCGGTGTTTCCCAAATTGCGAATGGCAGCTAGTCACTTCTGGGTCAAAACGACGATTGGCATCACAGTTGTTTCCGTGTGTTTGTACTTTGCAGAACTCGTGATGCATTATGTGACTAGAGGCTCAGGTACTCACTATTGAGGCTTCGGGTGACTTCATCCACTGTCTCATTGCTCTCCATCAGCACACTATCAATTTGCTGAGGAGAGGATAGAAGACACACGCACTTAGACACGGGAGAGATGACGTAACATTGAGGAGACAAAACTGAAACTTCAAAGCCACTACCGACAGACAGAATGAATGATTGACCAGTTCTAACAACACGGCCTGCTCCACCATTAACTTATCCTTCTCTCTCTCCATCCTTTCCCTCCCTCCCCCCCCCTTCTTCCTCTCTCCCTCTCATCCTCTGCCTTTTCACCCTTGTCCCTCTCTTCCCCCGGCCTCTCTGTCGTACCAGATAAAAGTGTTGACATTGCAAGCTTGACAGTCCATTAACCATTAAGGTGAATGGGAGACTAACGGCGTGACAGAGGGTCAAAGATCCTACCCTCAAGACATGCTAACCTCTCACCATTGCTAATAACAGGGGTGGTGAGCATGTTTTGGGGGTATGATGTTTGACCCACTGTTTTTGAATCACTCGTCATTATTCACAATTCATTTAGGATGATCCGTAACCGTGGTATCATCCACATGAATGTCGAAGTGTTTAGAAATATATTATATTCTTATTTACAATAAAAGTGACTCCAAAATAACAATACAATATTTACCATTGATTTCTAATGGGCACGAAATAATCTGAAACACAACCAAAACGAACTGCAAATGCATCCGACAAGTTTGGAGAGTCACGCTTGATGTAGTCATTGCGTCCTAGGAATATGGGGCCAAAACGTAAACCTGTGACAACTTTATTCATAACAATCTTTAGGGGTGTCTTTTCTTGAGAAAAAAACATATTACTTGTTAAACAAAATCTCTTTCTCTGCGCAGTTGTATTAGTATAAAATAATGTAATTTCCCCCCAAAGAAATTGCATACCAAGGGCAGCTGAGGGGAGGACAACTCATGATAATGGCTGGAACGGAGCGAATGGAATTGTATCAACCACATGGAAAACTTTCGTTTGACGTGTTCGATTCCATTCCATTTATTCCGTTCCAGCACTTACCGTGAGCCCGTCCTCCCCAATTAAGGTGCCCCCTGCTGCCTGTGGAGCATACTCTCTAGCTCCAGTATTTGAATTATTTATTTTATAGTCATTCTTGCTCATCTTTATCAATGTTGTCAATCATTTCAGACCCCACTGTGTATCTATAAAACGGTCTGTATTGACATGTCTATAATGTTTTAGAAACTAAACTGGTCTTCCTTCTTCATTTATTATTTAGGTTTTCTACTCCCTTCTGAAAATCACAGGTAAGTCCTCTCGCGCACGCACACACCTGTGGGACAGCTGTGAGGTAGGTTTGGAGGTTGTCAAGTGTATTGTTGAGCTCTACAGAGCTGTCCTCGACACTCCCGTTCAGAAACTGGTTGCTGAAGAACATGCAGATGTTCCCTGAGCTACACACACGTGCACAGAAGAGTTAGTTTGTGTTTCATTGTTTCACTTCATATCAGAAATGCTTGTTTTTGTCTCATCCAAAACGCTTAAACGTGCACACACG
This sequence comes from Salvelinus fontinalis, assembly GCF_029448725.1. Lineage (NCBI taxonomy): Eukaryota > Metazoa > Chordata > Actinopteri > Salmoniformes > Salmonidae > Salvelinus > Salvelinus fontinalis. Next base: position 8,603,960 of record NC_074701.1, read on the forward strand.
CTTACAGTATGACTAGTGTGGTGAGTAGCGTCGCCCAGTAGAATCCTCTCCTGTGACAGTGGACAGCTTTAGTCTGCTTCTGGTACATGTGTCCTCCACAGTGTCCACAGCAGCGACAGCAGGCCAGGCAGAACCCAACCAGGGGCATCAGGATAATGTATACGATCCCTATAGCCGCACACACTAGGAAACCAACTTCATAGAGAAGGACCTGAGGAGATTCACACACAGTTAACATACAGACACACACACACACATGAACATAAACACACAGACACACTAGTCGGATATATAGGATTATAAACACAGTGTAAATAAGATGAAGAAGAAACGTTGGCTGATTCAACATTGGTGAAGAGAAAGATGACACTGCTCAAATATATTAACATTGCAAATTACTGCGTAGTGTTAGCGTACTTTACACTGTCGTCTACTACTACCGCAATACTGTGAAAACTGAATTACCAGAAATATTCATTAGACCAATCTTCTATCTAAAACAATGAAGAGTCATTGTTGTTCGACGTGACGTCACACTCTGTCAAATATCCCTGGACAATAGATTGACTGTGACGTGGACAGGAGTCTTACACATCTGTTCTCACCTCTTTAATCGTCTTGTCGTCATTGTATGCATTGCCATTTCCCTCCAATAAATTAACCAGCAAATCTGAGAGAGAAGGATGGAGAGGGAGAGAGAGATAAAAATAAAGATGAAGGGGGATCTGGATAAGCACTACACAATACGTAAAAGTGTACGGGTCTTGAAATCATACGGCATATGAAAACAATTATGAAAACGTACAGTTATGATATAACTATTGCTCCCTGAAGGAGGGAATGAGGTATAGCATTCTACGGGGAGTCGACAACCAATCGTATTCACCTGAAGAACTGAAATCACGCCAAACGAGTGCCGAGCCCGCCCTCGGAAGTCCCGCCTCCCTGTCTATAATACCGGGGGTCGCATACATTTCCTCAATTAAGTACCGCTCGTCAGCGAGCCCAATTCCCCTGTAGGCACGGAGTGACTGTATGTTCCCATAGTATGTTATACCTCGTTCCCTCCTTCAGGGAATAGTAGTTATATTCATAGCTGTACGTTCCTTTTCAGTTGGTCACTCGGTATAACATACTATGGGAACATACAATCTCTCACCAAGCCTAGCACGCCTATGACAGCCCATGCACACACAGGAGAGGGGGGGGGGGGGGCGCATGTGACAAATAAAATTAGATTTGAGACCCTGGGGTAGAACTGCCAATACCTACATGACGCGCCAAAGTGGCTGCCACATAAGCTTCAAATGTATAAAAAAGCTCAAAAAGCTCTTGTAAGAACATCAAAATGTCCACCAAAGAGCTCTGAAAAGGAGAAACTCCTTTAACCTGACATCAAACCTCAAACGCACGCCACTTATATGTATACAACCCTCTCGTAGAGGGCGCACGGGCCGAGCGTATAGACATAATCACATTCGAGGGTGAACCCCTAGCCGTCAAATTCAACCTTTCAGGGGCCAAACCCACAGATCCATATCTGCGGTGGTGGGTAACAAATTCTCACTTGCGACTGGGACAATAGATCCCAACGACACGGAACCCTTCATGGATCCCTGTCCAACAGGCGGATGGATGATCTCTGGGAATCAAGGTTGTTTGGGCCAACGGGGTGCCACCAGAATCAACAGACCCTCCTGACGGACCCTCTCCACATTGGCCTGAATCAGGTCCAGCTCTGGAACGCACGGACCAGGATCCAAGTCCACTGACACGCCAAAGCATCTGTTCCCAACGGAGCGCCCATAACCGTCATTGAGAAGCACAAATGACAATGCACATTTTTCGAGCGATCTGGGAAAGAGGGATGCAGTCTCCACTCCCCCTTGGAAAGTAGAACTGTCCCATGTTGAGAGATCGGGGAAGATACATCGCCCTGAGTGACGGAAAATGCACACTGCTTCATACGAGCGCCCCCCACTGCCTATTGATGTACGCCACCGCCAGCCTGTTGTCGGACATTACCAACACATTCTCCAACATTGGAAGGAAATGCCTCAGTGCTCGCAAACAGTCAGCAACTCTAGGTAATTGATATGCAGCGCCCTTTGCACTGTTGACCAAATCCCTCTTTTCGAGTAGCCCACACAAAGCGCTCCCTATCCCAGTAGAGATGCATCTGTCGTGATCAACATGCAGCACACCACCCGGCCCATGAGAACCCCTTGAAACAACAAACGCGGGCCCCTCCATGGAGTCAACTCCCTGAGGAATGACGGTTATATCTTGAGCGATCAATCGCAGCGGCGAGATGTGTCCAGACGCGTAGCAGTCGCTCAGCGCTGAAACAGACGCCTCAACAGAAGTCCCAGAGGCACCACAGCTGTCATAGAGGCCATCAGACCCAACAACCGCAGGCACAAGCGAAAAGGCGCAGAGTGCCCCAGCTGAAACCGTGCCAGACAGAGCCGGAATGCGACCCTCCTTTGTTGGGACAATAAACACAGGATTCAGAACCGTGTCCAGAATGAGACCCAGACACTGAAAGCACTGAGCCGGAGTCAAACAACTTTTATTGTAGTCCACTATGCACCACAAAGACTTAATATGGGAAACCAGCGTGGCAGGGTGGAGCTCCACCTGTTCCCTCAACTCCGCTATGACCAGCCAATCATCCAGATAGGCCAATACTCTGATCCACTGGCACTGCACCGGTGCCAAAGTCGCCTCCACTGACATAGAAAAGGTGCAGAGCGAAGGGGAGAGTTCGAAAGGCAGGACCAGAAACTCGTAAGCCACACCCTCGAAATGAAACCTCTTGAAATGAAATCTTTCTGTGGGGAGGATGTATAGCCACATGAAAATATGCATCCTTCAGATCTATGTACGTAAACCAAACGCTGGAACACACCGACTGCAATAGCCAGCGAAGTATTAGCATTTTGAACTTGCAAACCTTGAGGTGACTGTTTAAAACACGCAAGTCCAGGATGGGACTCAACGTTCCATCGCTCTTGGGAACTGACACGGGGACCACCCGAATAGCCTGCTTTTGAAGGAGAGAGGGAATCTCCTCTCTCAAGACAGGCGCTAGGACCTCGGAGACCATTGGCATAATGACGTCAAGAAAAGGAGGACGCACAGCGAACTACAGACTGTACCCCTTGTCACCATCCTCATCACCCATGGTGAAACGGTGCATGCCAGCCACTGGACGGAGCACGCTGCCAGTCTCCCATGCATTGTCTCCTGAACGGGCAGAGCACCACCCTGAGAACTGGGATACATTTGTTTTGTCATGCTTGTTTTAATATCCATTACTTGACAACCGTGTGTCTGAACTCGGGGAAGGAACTGTTTATTATAGCCCACAAATGTATGAGACCGCACTCTTGATACCCCTGAACACCGAAGGAACATTTGTAGAAACAATGTGCTTTCTTGCTACTGCTGTTCTGATACCCAGCCCACACCAGGTTTGGGGACTTCGCAAACCAGTAACTTTTACATTTACATTACATTTAAGTCATTTAGCAGACGCTCTTATCCAGAGCGACTTACAAATTGGAAAGTTCATACATATTCATCCTGGTCCCCCCATGGGAATTGAACCCTGGTCCCCCCGTGGGAATTGAACCCACAACCCTGGCGTTGCAAGCGCCATGCTCTACCAACTGAGCCACACGGGACCGAGCCCCTTGGGAGCACTGTTGCCTTTGTTGGTGAAACTGGCTCATCCAAATACATCCGCCTGTCCCTGTCAGGAATCCGGGACAACGTCAAACCAGAGGTGGTGGTGAACCACCACCGTCGCCCCCATACTTCTCACCATAGCCAGGATAGTACAGCAGGACAGACGCAGTACAAAATCAACAGTAGCACAGAGTTCATCGAGAAGCTCTGAACCCGGCTTCCCCGCCTTCGCGGTCTTATTCAGCTCCTGCAGCAAATCGACATAATACATCTACAGCATTGTGACCACATTCAATGACCGGGCCGCCACACCCTCAGTGTGGTACACTTTGTCTAGCTGATCCGCCTAGAACCATCACTATGTATTCAGAAGCATCATGCTAGGATTAGCCTTCTTCGTAGCCTCTGGAGCTAAGTAACTTGCCAGCTTTCCATCAATCCAGTGTTATATCCAGGAAGGCGGGGCATCTGAGGGCGAGCTCAGCATCCATTGGACCGTTTGGCATGATTTCAGTTTTCTTCAGGTGAATACGATTGGTCGTTGACTCCCCACAGTATGATATACCATGTGACTGACTGAAAGGCAACTTTTTCAGTTCTTATTGGCATTCCCTCTCTCATTTCTATACACACAAACACAACCAGTCATCATTCAACCTACAATGACTGGATATCAGTACAAAAAATATATTCAACATAAACTCAGCAAAAAAAGAAACTTCCTCTCACTGTCAACTGCGTTTATTTTCAGCAAACTCAACATGTGTAAATATTTGTATGAACATAACAAGATTCAACAACTGAGACATAAACTGAACAAGTTCCACAGACATGTGACTAACAGAAATGGAATAATGTGTCCCTGACAAAGGGGTGGTCAAAATCAAAAGTAACAGTCAGTATCTGGTGTGTCCACCAGCTGCATTAAGTACTGCAGTGCATCTCCTTCTCATGGACTGCACCAGATTTGCCAGTTCTTGCTGTGAGATGTTACCCCACTCTTCCACCAAGGCACATGCAAGTTCCCGGACATTTCTGGGGGGATCCAACAGGTCCCAGATGTGCTCAATGGGATTAAGATCCGAGCTCTTCGCTGGCCATGGCAGAACACTGACGCTTCGAACACACCGACTGCGTCATTGCGTTTCGATACACCAGAAGTACATTCATTTCCAATGGAACGCTGCATTTGCCTTGCAGCATTGCGTTGCAGAGGCAGTTGCAGTGCGTTCTGTGTGGTGCATACGTTCGATAAATCGAACGTATGCATCAAATTGTATGAGTGGACTTGACAGAGAGTAGCAAAATATGAATGTAGATTTTTTTGTTGTTGCACACATTCAGTAAAAAATTGGGATTACATAAAAACAGTTTGATTGCATAATTTCTTTACATTTTTTATTTATTTATTTGCCAAGTATATTATTTATTCGACACACGGTAATTTGACCAAATTATCAGGGGTACAGTAGTATCTACCATTTCCATTACTATTTATCTAGCATTCACACTCTTTCAAACATGAACATTTGGTAAAGTTATTAGGGGTAGTAACTAGCATAATTTATTTGACTATTTCTTTCACACACACCTCATTGGCTAGGTTAGCAAGCTAGGTTAGCTAGCTAGCTAACGCTAACTAGCCACATCTAGCACAAGCTCACTACTAAACTGACCTGGCAATCCTACTATCGTGGACACTTGTCTCCAAGCAGCATTTTTTGTGTTTATGTCCCTGTAGCTGTCAGCAGTTGTGTCAAAAAGACACGGTTTTGAGGATACTGCGAAAATGATTCTCTCCTCCATGTGTCCAACCGCATGCGACCATTTGCAAAAGGTACCTGCATCAGTATAGTTGCCTAGTTGCGCAAAATGTTATGCAGCAGTGATGCAATGACGCAGCCGGTGTGTTCGAAGCGTGACATTCCTGTCTTGCAGGAAATCACGCACAGAACGAACAGTATGGCTGGTGGCATTGTCATGCTGGAGGGTCATGTCAGGATGAGCCTGCAGGAAGGGTACCACATGATGGAGGAGGATGTCTTCCCTGTAACGCACAGCGTTGAGATTGCCTGCAATGACAACAAGCTCAGTCCGATGATGCGACACACCGCCCCAGACCATGATGGACCCTCCACCTCCAAATCGATCCTGCTCCAGAGTACAGGCCTTGGTGTACCGCTCATCCCTTCAATGATAAACGCGAATCTGACCATTTTATTTATTTTACCTTTATTTAAATAGGCAAGTCAGTTAAGAACAAATTCTTATTTTCAATGACGGGCTAGGAACAGTGGGTTAACTTCCTTGTTCAGGGGCAGAACGACAGATCTTTACCTTGTCTCCTCTGGGATTTGATCTTGCAACCTTTTGGCAACCACTAGGCTAGGCTATCACCCCTGGTGAGACAAAACAGTGACTCGTCAGTGAAGAGCACTTTTTGCCAGTCCTGTCTGGTTCAGCAAAGGTGGATTTGTGCCCATAGGCGACGTTGTTGCCGGTGATGTCTGGTGAAGACCTGCCTTACAACAGGCCTACCCCTCAGTCCAGCCTCTCTCAGCCTATTGTGGACAGTCTGAGAACTGATGGAGGGATTGTGCGTTCCTGGTGTAACTCGGGCAGTTGTTGTTGCCATCCTGTACCTGTCCCGCAGGTGTGATGTTCGGATGTACCGATCCTGTACAGGTGTTGTTACACATGGTCTGCCACTGCGAGGACAATCAGCTGTCCGTCCTGTCTCCCTGTAGTGCTGTCTTAGGCGTCTCACATCACGGACATTGCAATTTATTGCCCTGGCCACAATTGCAGTCCTCATGCCTCCTTGCAGCATGCCTAAGGCACGTTCACGCAGATGAGCAGGGACCATGGGCATCTTTCTTTTGGTGTTTTTCAGAGTCAGTAAAAAGGCCTCTCTAGTGTCCTAAGTTTTCATAACTGTGACCTTAATTGCCTACCGTCTGTAAGCTGTTAGTGTCTTAACGACCGTTCCACAGGTGCATGTTCATTAATTGTTTATGGTTCATTGAACAAGCACGGGAAACCGTGTTTAAACCCTATTCAATGAAGATCTGTGAAGTTATTTGGATTTTTACCAATTATCTTTGAAAGACAGGGTCCTGAAAAAGGGAAGTTTCTTTTTTTGCTGAGTTTATAAACATCTTCTGGCTTGTTCATGTGAGAGGATCAGAGTTCACACTTTCACAGGCTGAACGGAGATCAGGCGTCACATTTTACATCAACCCTCTGATCTCTCTCACTCTCATTCTCTCCCTCCCTCTCTTCGTTCGTTCCTCCCTCTCTCTCTCTCTCCTCTCTCTGACAACAATGAGATAGGAAATAAAACTGACCGTGTGTTATTTAGATGTAACCTAAGGTACGGATCGTGAAACCATGGGTAACCATACCAGTGTTGTAAGACCTGAGCCAAACACACATTAAAGAACTGTTTGTCCACCAGTGTCTTGTTTAACCCTGGTAGTTATGGTTATTGTTCATACACCAACGGCTGGCATTCTGGAGAGAAACTTGAGAGGAGATATATCATTGTCTAGTTGGTAAGGAGGAAATTCTGCTTTTTCCCCATTCTCTCTCCATTTCTGCATTTCTCGCTCCCTCTTTCTGTCTCTCTCTCACACAGAGCCATTCACAGTCTAGGGGTACACCACCGTATTTTTTTTATGAGTGTTTTTCTTCTGTATTTCACAAATGTGTGTGTTGGTGACTAACACACATGTTGAATATATCATCTGCAGATGAGCGGTAACCGTCATTTGTTTTTCTTAAAAGTTTAAATTACTGCTCATTGCCTGGCACATAATAACAGACACATGTTAATGTTCTCAACAAACATAAAACCAAAACAAGGGTTGAAATACTAAGCTACAATAATCCCTCCAACCCTGATTGGATAGAAGCCTACGATCCAAGAGACTATCGCTATCCAATCCGTGCATAGCAACCTGAGAGCTCTCTGATCTAAGACGAGTTTCACCTGGGCAAAGTTCAATGACTGATTAACTTGTGCGTGTGTGTGTGTGTGTGTGTGTGTGTGTGTGTGTGTGTGTGTGTGTGTGTGTGTGTGTGTGTGTGTGTGTGTGTGTGTGTGTGTGTGTGTGTGTGTGTGTGTGTGTTTGTGTGTGTGTGTGTGTGTGTGTACCTGAGGGAACTTCACTGTTGTTTGTCCAACGGGATCAATAATGGCTGTAACAAGGAAGTAATAGGTCAACTGAGCCAGCTCTGAAATCATAATGAAACGCACTGTCGTGACAAAGGAGATGGACAATCAGATTCCGTCAGTGAGACAAACTACAGTGGAGTATTGTCCACAGGCCTACGGTGTTGCTCTCCTCTGTGGTTTCTGAGTTAACCATAAGTGTATGAGTCACTCACTTTATAAAAAAATTAAAAGAAACACACCATCTACAAATACTTTTATCTGACTACAGTAGTTAACCATTGACAGCCTGACCCACAACCAACTAAAAGCATTCTCATGAACACACTTACTGGCTAACGGCGTCACCAGTTTCTATGGTTATAGAGCGCTGGTTGGTTCTAAATGTTTAACCTATCACATCACTATAGGCACACATGCTCAAATCTTTGGGGAGAGTTAGGAGTAGAGCAAACGATGCATTTCCTGGTGGAAACTAATCTCAGTTAAGCTAGAAGTAAAATATCGTGTAATGTTTACGTAGTCTGTTCACAAGAGATTAGTTGACAACAGAAGGAAAAAGTACAATATACTTCTGCTATAGCTCTATACCAGTTTCCCTCTGCAAATTGGAGGAAGCCCATGTATTTGTATGGGATTTACATAGTGGCTACACACAACTGGCTGGGTCAGTATGACGTCAGTATGATATATAGACTGCTGTAGAAAAGGAGCGCTGTCAGACTAGGCTGTGTCCAAAACGGCACAATATTCCCTTTTTTATTTCACCTTTATTTAACCAGGTAGGCTAGTTGAGAACAAGTTCTCATTTGCAACTGCGTCCTGGCCAAGATAAAGCATAGCAATTCGACACATACAAGAACACATAGTTGTAAAAAAAAAAAAAAAAAAAAAATCTACACAGAGACAAATCTTCTAGATTGCTGAAGAAGATCACTCGAGAGCAAAGATTTGTCAGTAACACTTGGAACATGTCTGTAGACATTTCATTTAGTACAAAATGCCTTGATTCTAAAAAGGGAGATACCCCCTAGCTAAACCTGGGACATATTTGGGGTTGGTCTTCTAGAAGTGGAATAAACACATGGAATAAACAAAACATACAGTTAATAATACAGTAGAAAAATAAGTCTATATACAATGTGAGCAAATGAGGGGAGATAAGGGAGGTAAAGGCAAAAAAAGGCAGTGGTGGCAAACTAAATACAATATAGCAAGTAAAACACTGGAATTATGGGGTGCAAAGGAGCCAAATAAATAAATACAGTAGGGGAAGAGGTAGTTGTTTGGGCTAAATTATAGATGGGCTATGTACAGGTGTAGTAATCTGTGAGCTGCTCTGACAGCTGGTGCTTAAAGATAGTGAGGGAGATAAGTGTTTCCAACTTCAGAGATTTTTGAAGTTCGTTCCAGTCATTGGCAGCAGAGAACTGGAAGGAAAGACGACCAAAGGAGGAATTGGCTTTGGGGGTGACCAGAGATGGAGCGCGTGCTACGAGTGGGTGCTGCTATGGTGACCAGTGAGCTGAGATAAGGCGGGGCTTTACCTAGCAGAGACTTGTAGATAACCTGTAGCCAGTGGGTTTGGCGACGAGTATGAAGCGAGGGCCAACCAACGAGAGCGTACAGGCCGCAATGATGGGTAGTGTATGGGGCTTTGGTGACAAAACGGATGGCACTGTGATAGACTTTATAGTGCACTTTTGTTTTTGACTATGGCACCCTGTTCCCTTTGTATACTGTAGTACACTACGTTTTACCAGACAAATTCAGCCCTAGACTGACCTTTGGGGAAGGGGTTGGGCTGGACGGTGTGGAGGAAGGACTGGACCACCCCGGACATGAAGCCTGTGTCTGCTCCTGGGACTGACTGGTACTGAGGCTGGCTCAGGTTCGAGGGAGTGACTCCCGTAGGACAGGAGTCAGCGGGAGGCTGGGCCAAGCTGGTACCCAGGAACAGTGCCCCGATCCAGGCCAACACCGCCCCGACGCAGCCCCCCAACCTCCAAACTCTTCTATATGCTCCCATCACTGCAGCTGGAGACAGGGCCGGAGGGTGTGCTAGGGTAAGGATGGAGAAATTAGTGTGGTGCAATCAACTTATGGCACAATCTCAGTATTGCTGGGCCTTTAAACGCACAGAGCAGAGAGAGACTGGGGTGAGGGTGGAAACGCACAGATACAGAGGAGAAAGACAAGAAAAACACAGAAGTAAAGAGATTGTTGTGAAAAAGTGCAAGCACTGGAAAGGAAACACATACACATATTGTATAGTAAAGTATTGTATAATAAAGTATTGTGTAGCAATTGTAAGAAATCCTGCCTTGAAGGTAACCATAAATGTGATAACAAGTGAAACGTTCTTCTGTTCATGTGTAAAGCGCTTCCCTAATGATCTGTAAACATTTGTCACAGCATCATTCTAGAGACCATATGTCCGTCTTAGGCCTATAGTTGCCTATGCAACCATGAAAAACACATTAAAATGACAAATAGTTACACATATATGTTTTTGTTTATATTCAACTGTTTATCAATGACAAAACATTCTGCAAAACTTTGTTTATGCATTGTTTAAAGTACTTAGGGTTAGAAAATTGGCTTGTCCCAGTAGTGATGTGTAGAGTTGTAGAGAGATGTTTTGGGGATTTAGAGAGATATCTATTATTTTGAATGCTAGAAAGTGAAAAAAAAGTATTTCATATATTGTATAGATCAATAAAAATGAAGAAGGCTATTACAATACCAATCGTTTTTTACTAGTATAATGTCTTTCCCCCAGTTCTATGTCATTGGTGTTACCACCTTGAAAATCATTCCCTCCAATAGCAAACTGTTATCCGGGGAAGGGTCTATTTTAAAAAAGATTATTTTCTAATCACACCCTTTTGGTCATAAATTTGAGGATTTCATTGATAATTTGGTGTCTAAATGTGTCACTTGAATGTGAAAAAATCACTTGATGTTACTCAATTTAAATGAAGGGAAATTATTACATTGTGAGCAAAATTATTAATCATATCACTTAAGTAAATGATTTTCAAACAGTTAATGACCTTAGATTTGTGCATCTGTGGCCTCCATTTAAGAAAATCCTCAACAACCTCCAATTTTTCATTGGTGTTACCATCATTGGTGTTACCATCATTGGTGTTACCATCATTGGTGTTACTACTCATACTGGTGTATCATAATGGTACAAATTATTCAGTCATTAAAACCCCTTACAACTCGTGGAAATGTGTCTACAGTATATGGATAGGGCCAAATTGAAATGTTTGTAAAAGAAGAACTATAAAAAGCATATGCATGACCATGGTAGCATTTGAAAGAGAACACTGAAGATTATGGGGAAATGATCAAACTAAAAGGCGAGGACACAACAGTTCACCTGACAAGACTGAATCCAAACATTACACTGTTGATTTTATGTGCATTTTACATTTATTGTCATTTTCACCGCATTTGTCAATAATGAAATCTGAAAATACTCTGGAAACATTCAGTAACATAATAATAATAATAATATTCATTGTAATTTTGGATTAAGTGCAAGCTAACAAAAAACGATTACAATGGTTTGAGTGAGAGGTTTAACTGATGTCTCTAAGTGGCCAAACACCTCTCCAAACTGTGCACAGTTCTTAAGTAATTTCAATGTACTTTTATGACAAAAGGAAAGAGCCTTTAACTATAAAGTGCTATTTTTTTTAATCTCTCCTAGCTTTGAAATTGAGGAACTGAAGCAAGTTTTTTGTTTGGAAAACAGCCCTGCGTCCCCACCGTCACACAAATACTGTTGTTGTTTACGCAATCCCAAAACTGTTCCTATATAAATCAGTATCTAGGTCAGGTGGGCATAATTTGAAAGCTTATTCTAATGCCAACATGGCTAGCTAAGTTATAAAATACGATCTTGCAGTGTTAGGCTTTCAAAAGGCACTTCAGACAAACAGGTTGTCATTTTGAGTGCATTCAAGTGCGTGTTCCGAGGCAAGTTTTCTTCACATTACGACAAACACAGGCTCCTTCTTTTCAGGACAACCCAGGGTATAACGCATGTCGTCCTTGTATCTGTGGATCAAATATAGCAGGACATGTTTTCAAATATGAAATGTGAAATGCAAATTTGGACTCATGTGTGTGTGGTTTGCTTGTATGACAACAAAGTGGTATTTATTTAAATCCTCAACGTCTCATCTTTCAGAACACAGACTTCTCTCGATTTACAGCATTTCCCTGACTCAGACAACAACAAATGTGCAAAAGTAGCCCAATTAGCTGGAGGGATGAGTGCATCTTCTTGTGTTCAAGTATTTAACGGCTATTAGTCAAACCCAATAGAGCGCCGTGGTGGAGAACCACGTATATGTAACAGTATAACTTTAAACCGTCCCCTCGCCCCGACACAGGCGCGAACCAGGGACCCTCTGCACACATCAACAACGGTCGCCCACGAAGCATCGTTACCCATCGCTCCACAAAGGCCACGGCTCTTGCAGAGCAAGGGGCAACACTACTTAAGTCTCAGAGCAAGTGACGTAACTGATTGAAATGCTACTAGCGCGTACCCGCTAACTAGCTAGCCATTTCACATCCGTTACATATAGTAGCTTATCAATGACAAAATCTGCCATTTTCAACCCCTATATGGGATGACAGAGGCTGTGAGTGGAAAGAGCTCCCTTGCCATATTAGTTTATTTAGAACGGGAAGATGTACCCAGATCATTTTTTTATCTAGAACAATTTTGTAAATTCTTTCCAAAATTCCATTACCAAATGACACCACAATTCAAGAACGACCCAGATGCTTTTATCCGACGCTATTTACAGTAATGCGTGCATACATTGCTACCCATCCCGGATCCGGGAGCATCCTCGTCAAAAAAGCTGACTAGCATAGCCTAGCCTGACGGGACAGGTATATCATATAATATAATTTTCATGAAATCACAAGTCCAATACAGCAAATGAAAGATAAACATCTTGTGAATCCAGCCATCAATTCCGATTTTTAACATTTTTTACAGCGAAAACACAATATGTATTTCTATTAGCTAACCACAATAGCCAAACACACAACCGCATATTTTCACCATGTTTTACCAGCATAGGTAGCTTTCACAAAACCAACAAAATAGAGATAGAATTAGTCACTAACCAAGAAACAACTTCATTAGATGACAGTCTTATAACATGTTATACAATAAATTTATGTTTTGTTCGAAAATGTGCAAATTTGAGGTATAAATCATAGTTTTACATTGCAGCTACCATCAAAAATATCACCAAAGCAGCCAGAATAATTACAGAGAGCAACGTGAAATACCTAAATACTCATCATAAAACATTTATGAAAAATACATGGTGTACAGCAAATGAAAGATAAACATCTTGTGAATCCAGCCAATATTTCCGATTTTTAGTGTTTTACAGCAAAAACACAATATAGAATTATATTAGCTTACCACAATAGCTAAACACACAAACGCATTTATTCACCGCAGAGGTAGCTTCCGGAAAAACCAGCAAAAGATATAAAATTAATCACTAAGCTTGAACAACTTCATCAGATGACAGTCTTATAACATCAGGTTATAAAATAGACATGTTTTGTTCGAAAATGTGCATATTTAGAGCTGCAAACCGTGGTTATACATTGTGAATATGTAGCAACATTTCCTCAGAATGTCCGGAGCTATTTTGGACACTCACCTAATCTGACCAAAGAACTCATCATAAACTTTACATAAAAATACTTGTTGTATGGCAAATGAAAGATACACTGGTTCTTAATGCAACCGCCGTGTTAGATTTTTAAAAATAACTTTACCATAACATACAGCTTGCGTTATTGCGAGACAGCGCTCGCCAAAACGGCGGAGAAAATGAATCAACATTTTCCACAGAAATACGAAATAACATCATAAATTGTTCTTACTTTTGCTGAGCTTCCATCAGAATGTTGTACAAGGAGTCCTTGGTCCAGAATAAATCGTTGTTTGGTTTTAGAATGTCCTTTTCTTCTGTCGAATTCACGCCACAATGCTAGCCAAGCTTGATAACGTTCCCGTCTTCTCTCGACGCAAAGAACGGAAAATTCCAAAAGTCCCAATAAACGTTGAATAAACTGATAAAACTCGCTTGAAAAAACCTACTTTACGATGTTATTATCACATGTATCAAATAAAATCAGAGCCGGAGATATTCGCCGTGTAAACCGAACGCTTATCAGAAGACAATATCGAGGTACTTCGCACGCCTTGGTAGACAAAGAAAATTCCTGACCTGCCCCTCCAAAAGCTCTTGTTCGGTCTCAGATCAAGCTAGACACCCCATTCCACCTTCCACTGCCTGTTGACATCTAGTGGAAGGCGTATGAAGTGCATGCATAGCGATAAATATAAGGCAACTGAATAGGCAGGCCCTGAAACAGAGCCTCGTTTTCAGATTTTTCACTTCCTGCATGGAAGTTTGCTGCAAAATGAGTTCTGTTTTACTCACAGACATAATTCAAAGAGTTTTAGAAACTTCTGAGTGTTTTCTATCCAATAGTAATAATAATATGCATACTGTATGATCTAGAAAAGAGTACGAGGCCGTTTCATTTGGGCACGATTTTTTCCAAAGTGAAAACAGCGCCCCCCCTACTGACAAGAAGTTTTAACTTACGGGTGTTCCCGGGAATCGAAACAACGATTTTGGAGTTGCGAGCGCCATGCTCTACCAACTGAGCTACCACTGATCATTATCACCGTCTTTAAAGACTTGAGTTTTGATCAATTAACCACCAACACATAATAATACATTACTTGAATCGTGCAATTCCACGATTCCTATATAAATTAAGAAGAAACACATAAAACCCTGAGACAGATCACCAAAAACATTTTAAAAAAATCCATAATGCAAAACCACACACACAACACACTGTATTCTGAGTCAGAAAATCGGTAATGTTTGTAGAAAAACAAAGACTGCCCCAACAGATCCATAGATGATGCAATCTCAATTGCTCTCCACACTGCCCTCACCCACCTAGAATACCTATGAGAGAATGCTGTTCCTTGACTATAGCTTAGCATTCAAAACCATTGTCCCCTCCAAGTATCTCTAAAATTATTGATGTTCATCAGTCCACGGTAAGACAAATTGTCTTAAAATTGCTGCACATCTGAAGTTCGGAAAAGAGCATCTGGTTGTTCCACATTGCTAACCTGATGTTACAAACAGGGCCGTAGGGTGATGACATGGCAGCGTGGTAGGCACAGTTTGTCCCATGAATTCATCACAAAACTGGAGGATTAGTTGAAAACTTACGAAACAAACATTCTGGATAATAGAGCATTTGGAACTATTTATTGATCAGCATTTAAGATATTTCTTTGAGTTCGGCGAGCAAAACGGGAGGAAAGCTGCCGTCTAAAATTCCAAACTTAACATTGGAGGGGGACGTTTTTATAACTACAGTTGAAGTCCGAAGTTTACATACACCATGCTGACGAGACCGGACACGTCGCGTGCGCGAGCGTCGCAAAATAAATTCATAAATCCATGTTATTCAATTATTGCACCCACACTGCTCGCGCGCGCCGACGAGCATCTGCGTTTGCCAGGGGCTTAAAATATAACTCATTCCTATTTCTGACGCAGATCGCGCTGAAAGTCCTGCCTCTCCCATCTCCTCATTGGTTTATAGAAGCAGGTACCCACATGTCATCTCCTCATTGGTTATACCCACGTGTGCGATTGAAAGACGAAATGTTTTGCCGGTTGTCATTGTAAAATAGTAAATTAGATGCCAATAACCATATAAATGCAAAGATGAAAAAGCCTGGAAGGAGGAGCAATGACTAGAAACAAATCGGCTAGCTAATTAACGTTAGCTAGCAAGTTCAAAGTAAA
This sequence comes from Salvelinus fontinalis, assembly GCF_029448725.1. Classification (NCBI taxonomy): domain Eukaryota; kingdom Metazoa; phylum Chordata; class Actinopteri; order Salmoniformes; family Salmonidae; genus Salvelinus; species Salvelinus fontinalis. Next base: position 8,619,734 of record NC_074701.1, read on the forward strand.
TTGCCATACATGTTTAATGCTTTTCGACCTGTCCCCAAATTAATGTCATTGGTTCAGAGTTTGTTTTGATATTTTAACCTGCGTGTGATGATCCCGTTTTGTGTGAGGGGGGCAAAATAAATGTATGCACGATAGCGCGCAGCCGGTTTGGGTTATGTTTTAGGTTGTGTTACATGAGATGACGCTGGAGAGACGAAGCAGGGACGGGAAGTAAGACATTTAATAAAAAACGGACATGGAACGAGACAGGAAAGCATCAGCAAACATATATAAAAGAAAAAAACTATACAATGAAGCAGCTGGGAACAGAGCTGGGGAACTGACAAATATAGGGGAGGAAAGATACAGATGATAAGTGAGTCCAGGTGGGTCCAATTTCGCTGATGCGCGTGACGACGGAAGGCAGGTGTGCGTGATGGATGGCAACCAGGTGACCTCAAGCGCCAGGGGGAGGGAAGAGCGGGAGCAGACATGACAAGTTGGAGTCATTAAAACTCGTTTTTGAACCACCCTACAAATGTCTTGTTAACAAACTATAGTTTTGGCAAGTCGGTTAGGACATCTACTTTGAGCATGACAAGTAATATTTCCAATAATTGTTTAGACAGATTATTTCACTTATAATTCACTGTATCACAATTCCAGTGGGTCAGAAGTTTACGTACACTAAGTTGACTGTGCCTTTAAACAGCTTGGAAAATTCCAGCGTCTGAAGCTTCTGATAGGCTAATTGACATCATTTGAGTCAATTGGAGGTGTACCTGTGGATATATTTCAAGGCCTACCTTCAAACTCAGTGCCTCTTTGCTTGACATCATTGGAAAATCAAAATAAATCAACCAAGACCTCAGAAGAAAAATTGTAGACCTCAACAAGTCTGGTTCCTCCTTGGGAGCAATTTCCAAATGCCTGAAAGTACCATGTTCCTCTGTACAAACAATAGTACGCAAGTATAAACACCATGGGACCACGCAGCCGTCATACCGCTCAGGAAGGAGATGCGTTCTGTCTCCTAGAGATGAACGTACTTTGGTGCGAAAAAAGGAAATCAATCCCAGAACAACAGCAAATGACCTTGTGAAGATGCTGGAGGAAACAGGTACAAACGTATCTATATCCACAGTTAAAACGAGTCCTATATCGTCATAACCTGGAAGGCCGCTCAGGAAGGAAAAAGCCACTGCTCCAAAACTGCCATAGAAAAGCCAGACTACGGTTTGCAACTGCACATGGGGAAACATATTGTACTTTTTGGAGAAATGTCCTCTGGTCTGATGAAACAAAAATAGAACTGTTTGGCCATAATGACCAGCGTTATGTTTGGAGGAGAAAGGGGGAGGCTTGCAAGCTGAAGAACACCATCCCAAACGTGGCAGCATCTTGTTGTGGGGGTGCTTTGCTGCAGGAGGGACTGGTGCACAACACAAAATAGATGGCATCATGAGGAAGTACAATTATGTGGATATATTGAAGTAACATCTCAAGACATCAGTCAGGAAGTAAAAGCTTGGTCGCAAATGGGTCATCCAAATGGACAATGACCCCAAGCATACTTCCAAAGTTGTGGCAAAATGGCTTAAGGACAACAAAGTCAAGGTATTGGAGTGGCCATCACAAAGCCCTGACCTCAATCCTATAGAAAATGTGTGGGCAGAACTGAAAAAGCATGTGAGAGCAAGGAGGCCTACAAACCTGACTCAGTTACACCAGCTCTGTCAGGAGGAATGGGCCAAAATCCACCCAACTTTGACCCAAGTTAAACAATTTAAAGGCAATGCTACCAAATACTAATTGAGTGTGTGTAAACCTCTGACCCACTGGGAATGTGATGTAATAAATAAAATCTGAAATAAATCATTCTCTCTACTATTATTCTGACATTTCCCATTCTTAAAATAAAGTGGTGATCCTAACTGACCTAAGACAGGGAATTTTTACTAGGATCAAATGTCAGCAATTGCTGAAAAACTGAGTTTAAATGTATTTGGCTAAGGTGTATGTGAACTTCCGACTTCAACTGTACATTGTTATTGATTATTGGATTTTTATTTTGCAAGAAAGGCATTTCACTGTATTTGTGCATGTGGATGGGGCAAGCATGCCCCCATCCACATTGATGGGGCTGCAGTGGAGCAGGTTGAGAAGTTCCTCGGTGTCCAAATCACTAAAGACTTTAAATGGTCCAAACACACGCAAAGTTGTGAAGAAGGCGCGACAGAGCCTCTTCCCCCTCAGGAGGTTGAAAGAGTTTTGCATGGGCCCTCAAATCCTCAAAAAGTTCTACAGCTGTACCATTGAGAGCATCACTATAGCAATAGCACCGCCCTCGATTGCATGGCACTACAGAGGGTGGTGCGGACAGCCCGGTACATCACTGGGGCCGAGCTCCCAGCAATCCAGGACCTCTATCAGGCGGTGTAAAAGGAAGGCCCGGAAAATTGTTAGACTCCAACCACCCAAGCCATAGACTATTCTTTCGACTTCCGCACTGCAAGCGGTACCAGTGCATCAACTAACAGGCTCTTGAACGGCTTCTATCCCCAAGCAATAAGACTGATAAATAGCTAACAAAATAGCTACACGGATTATCGGAGTTCACCTTGTATCTTCATTGACCTTTTATTATTCTTTTTGCTCTGTGTCTATGCACACTCACAGGGCTCTACACACACTCACTCCATCTTCTCACTCACACAATATGCACATACATTTATACTGACTCTACACACACACACACACACACACAGCCACACACATACAAGCTGCTGCTACTCGGTTTATCTTATATCGTGTTGCCTAGTCACCCCTATTCATATCTACCTCCATTACAGTATCCCTGCATTGTAAATACGGTATTGGAACTGACCCTGTATATAGTATGCTTATTTACTTACATATTTCTTCTTAGTTCTCTTTTTTTATAGTATTACGTTGTTATTGATTATTGCATTGTTGGGTTTTGAGTTTGCAAGAAAGGCGTTTCAGTGTATTTGTGCATGTGACATTTAAAAAACTTGATCTTGGTCCTGCTTACTACGATTGTGTGACTGAACATACCGGTATTCTGTTTGTAAAGTAAAGAGAAAAGCTTTTACTGGTTTTGCATGAGCTCAAACACAGTATTGCAATGTCAATGTTTGTCCAACAAGTTTCGGTACATTATATTTCTTTATACAACGGGTGGGTCTGATCCTGAATGCTGATTGGTTAAAACCGCATTTGAACCGGTGTCTCTGCCACAAGTTACCACCGGCTAAATCTACAACGTTAAACTGCCTATTTACTCTGTTCCATCTGACTGCGGAGTCCACTGTCAGCCCAGTCGGGAAATGTATAAACTTAATCTCCACTATTAAAAGCATCTAGACATTATCTCACATTTCTTTCAGACTAATAGTCAACTAAATAGTTGTCAACAGCGGAGTTTATTGCTGTCTATCAGACATTTGCAACATTGTTTCAATATTCCAATTCGATCTCCAGCTGTCCCATAGTAATGAACGTGACAGACAGGCAGGCCGCGTTTCTCAGCCAGTCGAAAACATGAATCAGCTGGCATCATTTTTATGGATATATAGAAAGAAATGTCAATAGGAAAAAAGCTCAAACGAAACGAAGTGCAGCTAGTTGGCATTCTTTCCAGCTTCAGTTTGAAGTGATTGTGTTAGTTGTGTTGTTAGCTAGCTCCTCTGAAAAACAGTGTCCTGACAAGAGAGCACATTTTCTATGCCAGGCCTCATTAGCTCATTGTTATGGAAGTATTCAAATAAATGTCACTAGAAAACAGCTTAAACAAATGCAACTACTGTTGTTATTCTAGCTGTTTGACATGGCTGTAAGTTATCCATAGTTTGCTAGCTAGCAAGCAAGGGATAAGAACGTTGCCAGCCAGTATGGACTGGGTGTTTTTGTTCCATAGATACAGAACAAAAAGACTGAACGACCAGGTCGTCTCTCTGACAACCAAACCAATAGAACGAACGACCAGCCGGCTTAGGTAGCAACCCTAGATTTGTATCCGGACTATATCTTGTGTAAGGATGAAATAGTATGAATAAATTCAAAATGTTTTTAATATAAATATGTCAATCATTATTTGAATATGTCGGTAACCCGTTGTATAAAATGGACAATGCCCTCGGAGCCGGTGTTTGGAGGAAGAGAGTCGGGCCTAACAACAACCGTGCCAATACATCTTCCTAACACCCGGCTTCTCTGGCATTGTCACACGATTACACAATACTAGGACAACAGAAAGAGAGAGAAAATAGATAGAGAGAGAACATAGATAGGGAGAGAGAGTAAGAAATAAAGAATAAAAGAAAGCAAGAGAGAAAGTACAGACTGAAAAGCTCTCACTCACTTCCCACCGTGCAAACAGAGTTCTGTTGAGAGTAGAGCAGAGATAGAGAGCAGGATGTATTGCTCCTTTGTACACTACACACACAGTCCTATTGGAACACAGAACACACACAGTCAACCAGTCCTGGAGTCCAACCCTCTACAACTACTGCTGCTTCAGCTGTATATAACTACTCCATAGCTCTTCCATAGAAACGTGGCTTTATTCATTACAATAGCAGACTTGTACATCTACCTCAACACTTTTAACTACTGATATTGCCTCTGGGTGTTTACCTCAGTATCTCTGGGAGCTAACTGCAGAGCTGTTAGCCTACTTCCCCTGTATGAGGAGAAGGGGAGTGTGTGGAGGAGAAGGGGAGACAGATAACTGGAGAGAGGACAGGAAAGAAGCGTAAAGAAAGTAGAGTGTGTTGGAGACTAGAGAGGAGAGTGATAGCGGAGAGAGGAAGGGAACGAAAACAGGACTTTACCTGTTGCTCCTTCAGTCGAGTCAGGAAAGGGGTGAACCAGTAGAGCTGGAGCGTAAAGAATATAGTCCAGGTGGGTGGGTGAGTTTGAGTGTGTGTGTCCACTTCCTGGACTGCAGGTGAGTGAGTGTGTGTGTCTGGTCTCTGCCCTGGTCTCCCCACTAGTGTGTTTGTATGCGCGTGTCTGGTGTGAGGGAGTATGTATTAGTCCCTTCCTTGATAAATCTGATAGGGTCTACAACTGCTGCGGTGAAGGTCAAGTTGACTGCCTCTCTCCCTGCCTGCCTGTGAAATACTGGCACTGAGAATAGAGGGAGGGAAGAAGGGATTGGAGGAGGGAGAAAGAAAGGGTTTTAACTGGACAAGAGCGAGAGAGAGAGAGAGAGAGAGAGATGGGAAGGTGGGGGGAGGGTGGGCTCAAAACAAATACTTTGAGGAGGGGGTGGTCGCTTAGCAGCAGTGGTGTAAAGTACTTAAGTAAAAAGACTTGTAAGTACTACTTAATTAAGTCGTTTTTTGGGGTATCTGTACATTACTTTACTATTCATATTTTTGACTACTTTTACCTCACTACATTTCTAAAGAAAATTATCTATTTTTTATTCCATACATTTTCCCGGACCCCCAAAACTACTCATTACATTACTCATTACAGTCTTCACTAATATTTTACAATGTAGAAAATAGTTTTTAAAAAATTTAAAAGTAGGTGTCTCAACTTTTGACTGGTACTGTATATTTTTGCAATAACATTTACGTTTGATACTTAAGTATATTTAAAACCAAGTACTTTTAGACTTTTACTCGAGTGGAATTTAACTGGGTGACTCACTTTTACTTGAGTCATTTTCTATTAAAGGTATCTGTACTCAATTATGACAATTGGGTACTTTTTCCACCACTGCTAAGCAGTGAACGGCTACTATACATAAGTGATTTTCCTCGTCTTGGATCAAGCCCAAGTGGTCAACAGAACATTGCTAGGAAATGTCAACTACAGTCCACAAATTACAGTCTGTTTCAAAATGTGAACAGTACTCAGAGACATCACGGTCATTCACCGGAAGTATATTGAAATTACAACATAGTTTACAGTGGAACCTAATGACTCTCCTGGCCGTAACGGGATGACAACACTGTTTATAGTTTATGGTAATATACTGTATGTCTCAAGTACATCCATGTATGTATCCCTAAGTCACACTGTCTCATGTATCACTCGAAGTGTGTTTATCATTGTAACTTGATTTACTGAAGCCGTGTCTAATAAAGGGATGGCTCACACAAAGCCACACAATATGTATACCTTCATTTGTAACACATAAATATGCCATTATAAACGCTTCATCAACTATTGTAAATGTTATAAATGCTTATGACTTAAGCGTAATGCTTAAAGGCCTACTTTAAATAAGTAGTTATCTAAAACATGTCCAAAATTCTGTCAACAGCATGCAGTAAAGGGAAACTCCCTTCTTAAAAAAAAAAAAAAAAAAAAACTCTAAGAAAGCAGCTGTCCTAACTTCAGATCCTTCTCTTGGAGCAGAAGGTGGATGCACCTTCCCATCTTACCCAAGCAGAAAAAAATGTTTTTGTTTTCAATGTACTTATAAAGTGTTACCCATTCACTCATTCATTCATTCGTTCAACAGGCTAAAAAATAAGACAAAGAATTTGGAATAGATACAAGTTCTCTGATGAAATACCACCACCAATCCACATCACCAGTGATATGGTGCTTATACGTGTAACAACACAGCCCAAATATGCAGGCGGCGACTAGCGGAACATAAGCAGGTAAATGCAGAGGAAATGAGGGCAGGGTTTCAGGAAGTTAGATTCAAATAGTACATTCAAAATGATGCGAGTTACCTTTGAATGTCATTCATTTGTCTTGTAAATATTAACAAACAATATGCTCAGTCATTTCGTGATAACCTTTAATGACAAGACTATTGTTATGTGAGGAGATGGAGTAGGAATGTATAATATTGAGAACCCAGAACAAAACCCCAGATGCCTGCTGGCCAGCTACACAATTTGGTTACTCATTGTTTGTTTGAACAGTCTGTCACCAGAGACTACAATGTACACTGCACTGTGCTGAAAATAGCACTGTGTGGGATAGCCTAAGGGGGAATATTACACAAAAGATTCCCTCTTATCATAAACATGAATGTTAGGATGCAAGTAGCCTAATGGTTAGATCGTTGGGCCAGTAACCAAAAGGTTGATGTATCGAATCCCCAAGCTGGCAAGGTAAAAATGTGTCGTTCTGAACAAGGCAGTTAACCCACTGTAACCCACTGTATGACGTCATTGTACATAAGATGTTGTTCTTAATTTACTTGCCTAGTTAAATAAAGGTTATATTTAAAAATAAATGTTAAAGGCCCAATGCAAACTTTTTTATATCAATATCACACAAAAGGGAAAGCCAGCCGAAAGCCTGCCAGTGACGCGAGCCTACCAGATGAGCTTCCTGCCTTTTATGTGCGCTTCGAGGCAAGTAACACTGAAGCATGCATGAGAGCACCAGCTGTTCAGGATGACGGTGTGATCACGCTCTCCATAGCCGATGTGAACAGGTCAACATTCACAAGGCCGCGGGTCTAGACGGATTACCAGGATGTGTACTCGGAGCATACGCAAACCAACTGGCAAGTATCTTCACTGATCTTTTCAACCTGTCCCTGACTGTATTACCTACATGTTTCAAGCAGACCACCATAGTCCCTGTGCCCAAGAAACCGAAGGTAACCTGCCTAAATGACTACCGCCCCGCAGCACTCGCGTTGGAAACCATGAAGTGCTTTGAAAGGCTGGTCATGACTCACATCAACACCATTATCCCAGAAACCCTAGACCTACTCCAATTTGCATACCGCCCTAACAGATCCACAGATGATGTGATCTCAATCGCACTCCACACTGCCCTTTCCCACCTGGACAAAAGGAACACCCTTATGAGAATGCTGTTCATTGACTACAGCTCAGCGTTCAACACCATAGTGCCCACAAAGCTCATCACTAAGCTAAGGACCCTGGGACTAAACACCTCCCTCTGCAACTGGATCCTCAACTTCATGACGGGCCGAAGCCCAGGTGGTAAGGGTAGACAACAACACATCTGCCACACTGATCCTCAACACTGGGTCCCCTCAGGGGTGCGTGCTTAGTCAACTCCTGTACTCCCTGTTCACCCACGACTTCCTGGCCAAGCACGACTCCAACACCATCGTTAAGTTTGCAGACGACACAACAGTGGGAGGCCCGATCACCAACAATGATGAGACAGCCTATAGGGAGGAGGTCAGAGACGTGGCAGTGTGGTGCCAGGATAACAACCTCTCCCTCAATGTAAGACAGACAAAGGAGATGATTGTGGACAACAAGAAAAAGACGGCCGAAAACGCCCCCATTCACATCGACGGGGCTGTAGTGGAGCGGGTCGAGAGTTTTAAGATCATTGGTGTCCACATCACCAACAAACTATCATGGTTCAAACACACCAAGACAGTCGTGACGAGTACACTACAAAACATTTTCCCCCTCAGTAGGAGGGACATTTTTCCCCCTCTAATAGTGTTAGTTTTATCAGCTGTACAATATGATATACAACACAGGACAAACTGAATTTTGATTGTACCGGGTCTTTAATGGAACACATCAGCAGATCTGACTTGAACAAATAAGACATGTTTATGGCCACTGGCCAATAACGGATATGAATATAAAGTCTGAGAGAATCTCCTGTAATTTCCTGACATTGATTTACAATAAACCTGTAAACTATCTGTCATTTAGACAATGTTGGCCATATAACCAGTAGCTCAGTGGCTCTGAGAGGCACTTTGCAACATGGACCAGTGCAATCTTTTTTAAATTGAACCTTTAACTAAAACAATAAAAGTGTTTTAAAATAGAACATGAAAGCTTTGTTTGAACATTATGATAGTGTTGTTTAGTGTCATTTAGAGAGCATCCTTACCTGAGGATATGTGACCCTTGGTGTAGGGTGCTTCTGTATGGGTGAGAGGAGTAGATGACAGGACACGCTGATACCCTGATCCCTTAACCAAACTTGCCACCATCTCCCACCAGCCACTGCTGATTGTGACCGATGACCCTTCGGCCTCAAAACACACAGGTCCTGGGGTTTTCTAGTTTGGGCCTAAAGACCGTCCTCTGTCCTCCTAGACCCGGAAACCGATAAGTAGTCGAGGAGTGTCCATTTGTTAGTAGGCGAACGGAAGTGTCCTTCCCTCCTCGATCGCCACCTTTCACCGAGTATAGTTTTGATATCTGCCACAACCCCTTTGAATCAGCTTTCGTTTTGTCAGAGAAGAAAAACATGCAACCGTAACTTAATTTGATCACTTTACACATTTATATACCCGTAGCACATTTATGCTATGAGGTCAATTTCACCATAATCTGATGCATACACTTGGCACAGGAGCGTCTGCCAAAACTCACACACCCATCCTCATCCCTCATTCGTGGGAATGAGAACACAGGGGCGCAACTTTCACTGGGGACAGGGGGGGGGGTCATGTCCCCCCCCCACATTCTGAAACTGCATCACCTCTCCAGTTTTATAATTGCAATGTGATACAAAAAAGTGGCAACAGGGTGCTTTAGGACCATGCGGCTGACTTCGATTAGTGAGGTAGGCTGTTTGGAGTGTTCAGCTGGTTGGATTTAGGCTGCGTGAAGGCAAAGCTTTTGGAAAGCTGGCTGGACCAGAATGGGAGAGTTGAGCATAGCATGGCAATGAGGGACTTTGCAATTAATTGCAATTCATCTGACCACTCTTCATAACATTCTGGAGTATATGCAAATTGCCATCATTCAAAATGAGGCAGCAGACTTTGAAAATTTATATTTGTGTCATTCTCAAAACTTTTGGCTACGACGGTATATTCTAATTGAGACTACACGCGCACCTGATCTCGCAGGTATGGTTACTGAACGGGAAGCAGCAGACACTTGCTACATTTTGCATAGGACTATAGGATATAGCCTACTTTTTAGGAGGACGATTTGCTTATTGAAAATGAAAAAGACGCAACGCTCACAAAAGAATCAAAATTTTTTCTCCAGAAAATCACATTGTAGGATTTTTAATTCATTTATTTGCAAATTATGGTGGAAAATAAGTATTTGGTCAATAACAAAAGTGTATCTCAATACTTTGTTATATACCCTTTGTTGGCAATGACAGAGGTCAAACGTTTTCTATAAGTCTTCACAAGGTTTTCACACACTGTTGCTGGTATTTTGGCCCATTCCTCCATGCAGATCTCCTCTAGAGCAGTGATGTTTTGGGGCTTTTGCTGGGCAACAAGGACTTTCAACTCCCTCCAAAGATTTTCTATGGGGTTGAGATCTGGAGACTGGCTAGGCCACTCCAGGACCTTGAAATGCTTCTTACGAAGCCACTCCTTCGTTGCCCGGGCGGTGTGTTTGGGATCATTGTCATGCTGAAAGACCCAGCCACGTTTCATCTTCAATGCCCTTGCTGATGGAAGGAGGTTTTTACTCACAATCTCACGATACATGGCCCCATTCATTCTGTCCTTTACACGGATCAGTCATCTTGGTCCCTTTGCAGAAAAACAGTCCCAAAGCATTATGTTTCCACCCCCATGCTTCACAGTAGGTATGGTGTTCTTTGGATGCAACTCAGCATTCTTTGTCCTCCAAACACGACGAGTTGAGTTTTTACCAAAAAGTTCTATTTTGGTTTCATCTGACCATATGACATTCTCCCAATCTTCTTCTGGATCATCCAAATGCTCTCTAGCAAACTTCAGATGGGCCTGGACATGTACTGGCTTAAGCAGGGGGACACATCTGGCACTGCAGGATTTGAGTCCCTGGCGGCGTAGTGTGTTACTAATGGTAGGCTTTGTTACTTTGGTCCCAGCTCTCTGCAGGTCATTCACTAGGTCCCCCCGTGTGGTTCTGGGATTTTTGCTCACCGTTCTTGTGATCATTTTGACCCCACGGGGTGAGATCTTGCGTGGAGCCCCAGATCGAGGGAGATTATCAGTGGTCTTGTATGTCTTCCATTTCCTAATAATTGCTCCCACCGTTGATTTCTTCAAACCAAGCTGCTTACCTATTGCAGATTCAGTCTTCCCAGCCTGGTGCAGGTCTACAATTTTGTTTCTGGTGTCCTTTGACAGCTCTTTGGTCTTGGCCATAGTGGAGTTTGGAGTGTGACTGTTTGAGGTTGTGTACAGGTGTCTTTTATACTGATAACAAGTTCAAACAGGTGCCATTAATACAGGTAACGAGTGGAGGACAGAGGAGCCTCTTAAAGAAGAAGTTACAGGTCTGTGAGAGGCAGAAATCTTGCTTGTTTGTAGGTGACCAAATACTTATTTTCCACCATAATTTGCAAATAAATGAATTAAAAATCCTACAATGTGATTTTCTGGAATTTCTTTTCTCATTTTGTCTGTCATAGTTGAAGTGTACCTATGATGAAAATTACAGGCCTCTCATCTTTTTAAGTGGGAGAACTTGCACAATTGGTGGCTGACTAAATACTTTTTTGCCCAACTGTATATTAAATATCAGTGAATGGTACAAAATTCCATCTTGAGTTGATGGGTAGACCTATAGTACAGCAGTTTAAGCTTAGTCTGGGATCTGGGAATAATGGTCATTTCAATTAATGAACCATTGATTCTATTCTTAGATAATATAACGAATAAATGCACACCTAGGTAATTCTTTGTCATGCCTCATTTTAAGAGGATCAGATTGTGACAGGGGTCTCAGCAGGGTCGGGCAGCCAGGGAAGACCAGTCTGTGACAGAGGGGAGGTGAATGTGCAGATAACACTTTATTCTCTCTATGCAGAAAAAATAACACTGCACAAACCAGATGCTAAGGCAGTCTGACAAACCTCCAAAGTTGATTTCCAAACTGTATCCAGGGTTGAGAGGCTTTTCCCAATGACACAAAACATGTAAAGCAAAAATGTGAGGAAGACCTGATAGAAGCTATTGATGATGATGATGAATTGATACAGATATGTTAGAATGCTCAGTCATGTTCATATAATCTCATACATAAATTGCTGCAGTCTAAGACCATCCATAGAACGTACTACACGCCAGTGAAACTGAATTACATGCACTCAGAAATGTCATTCCTCTGCTGGAGGCTGGCTGAATTCTGGCAAAGAGCATGTTCTTTTATCTCAGCATGTCTACAAATTCGCCATTCTTTGTTTGCTTGGAAATGGGGAAACTGGAGACAGTTATCTGAAGAAACTGTGTAACCAAGCATTTACAGCGGCTTACAAATGTATTAACATTAATTGGAAGGTTGGTTATCCTCCTACAATGTCAAGTTATGTATCACTAGATTTGATTTATTACAAGATTAAGGGTATACTGTGCAACTTTCATAAGGCCTGGATGCCTTACTTGGAATACAGTGTGACTAAAGGAGTCTGTATTGAAAACATGCCCACATTAGGGGAAATAAACATTCAGGCAATCCCTAGCTGCTGGGCTGCTCAGTCCTGGGTTGGGTTGGGTTGTCATTCTGGCCTTGGCCTAACACACCCGGAACCAATAATGAACGTTTCACTAAGATCCTGAAGCCGAGTGGGGTGTATTGGGTCGCTGCAGGGTGGTGGATCCTTAGGGACTGGACAGGGCAAGACAGCTATATTGTGTGAAAGTAAAAAAGAGCGCTACAGTACTATTACTTTATATGGAGGATTTTCAGATTTTCTGTGTGTTCATGTATATTTGAGGTGTGTTTTTTTTTTTTTTTTTTTTTTTTCAAAGCCTTGTGAACTGGGAAGGAAATTGTGTTGGGAAAAAGTTGAGTTATTGACTAGACTGCTGGGGGTCTGGCGTGCAGGCGGTTCGGGCTGGCTGAAATTTGATATAGGTCTTAATAAAGAGAATATAAGTCTTAGTTATTTTTTTTTTTTAAGAGTTGTTCATTTGTTTGGCTATTGGTTAAAAGGTGCAACACAATATGTATTATTGAATTACCTTTGATCTAGTTCAGTCTCGTTAAATCACTTAAACATATTTAATAATCTCTTACCAAGCTTGATGACTGAGGGTATTTTTGCTTACTTTTTGTTCTAAATAGAGATGGCATATTGGATTGTGTAAAATTGCAGGAAATTAGCTTTAGACAGCAAAAAAACACTCACCCCCCCACTTCAAAAACCAGTGGCACCCCGGTGAAGAAATAATCAATTTTAATCAATCAATTTTACTCATTATCATCTCCCACATCACGTCTGCCAAAATGTATCAACGGTCTTCTTATAACCAGACGTGATATTTTAGAATGGAAATACCATTCTTGGTAATTGCATTCTAGTCTTGGAGCTTTCCGTGCTAACATGAAGGACAATTTGCCAAGTCAGTCTCTCTCTATATCTTCGAAGGCCCGAGGCTACTAAAACACGTATTTACCCACCCGCTAACTCTAGGGCAAAACCTAACTTCCACTTAAGTCACATTTTCACTGTCTCCCATTGACATCAATGCAAGACAGTGAAAAGGTGACTTAAAACGTATTTGTCTCTGTGCTAAGAACAGACGTAGCAAGTGAAGAACCTCAGTCAACTGCGCTTAAGTGAAAGTGTCTTTATTGATACCGTTACATGAATAAATGGCAGAAACGCGGCAAAATATAATATAAACCGTATATCAAACCACGCCTATGATGCGCTAACAGGGACATGTATGGGTACGTCACACCACTCAGACGCTACTACTTTTGACCAGCGCTATACGTGATAGTGCCCTATATTGACACGTGCCACAGTCTCTACTCAGTCAGCCTGCTGAAGGGAACATGATTGGAAAGTTGAAAACATTATACAGTTAAGTCTGGTGATGTCTGAATGGATTTAGAGACAGTTTGGGAGGTAGGAAAGAGAGGGTTGATCCTGCAGACTTGTGGGCTGCTCAAGCTCTGGAGACCCCTGGTGGTGAAACTAAGCATCTACACCAAGTTATGTACAGAGAAAGCAGAGGAATCATTCATCACTGTCAAATCAAATTTTATTTGTCACATGCTTCCTAAACAACAGGTGTAGGCTAACAGTGAAATGCTTACGTACAGGTCTTTCAACAATGCAGCGTTAAAGATTAATATATAGAGAGCGAGAAATGCATTACTCGTTTAACTTAGGTCCTGATGGATTTGACAGATTTTTATTTTTAAGTAGTCCTTTTTCTATAATCTTTTTTTTCCTATGGTGATTTCTTCCTATTGACTTGACTGAAAAGCATGTCAAGTTACCTATGAGAAACATATGGAAAAGCATGTGAAAATAATGTAATTCTCTAGTCTTTTCAGACATCAATGTTGATCGTGACATCGGGGTCAGTTATTGAAAATGTGAAGTATAGTTGAGATGACATAGCCAGAAAAGCCTACAAAACGACATTGGGGGCAAAGGCATAGATATTGTACATGAACTTGCAAACTCATTAACCAGGTTTCCATCCAACCATTTCATGCAGATGAATTACCTGACGCATAAAAGTATTGACAGTGCTGATGGAAACAGGAAATGCTGGTACAATTTTATAAAAGCTGACAGCCAATTTGTTTGTTCGACATGGTGGCATCTTTGTGTCTCAAATTACTTGTGCAAAACAATGGTGGTGAAACACCTTTATGATTAAATATTGATATAATAACCATAATATTTTAGTAAACTTGGGAGTCAGCGATGATATGGTATATGGTTCTCCCACGACGGGTTTAAAGTAGGCTACAGCTTCGTAGAGTGGTGAATGTGCAAGGTGAAGAACTTGATGCTCCTTTCCACTAAATATTGAGGGTCTTATTCTGGTGAAATGATAGATGCTTGGCTGCAGTTTGACCAATAAAAATCGCTCTTATCCATAATCATCTTATAATGTAGGTAGCCTACCCGCACTGTATCTGTGAGCTGTTGGCTAGAGTGCACCTGTCAAAACCAGAGCGTGTACATTTGCTACAAAAACGCAACAATGTTCTACTCATCAGTAGAGTTGAAAATGCAATAAAAACCTATTTAACTTGAATACATAGGAATTTAACTGCACAAGTTAGTTTTGTCTACTACGTCATTGCGCACAGCCTTTTATCAGCAAAAAGTCAGTTTGATGGAAACATCTCTGGTAGGAAAATGCGCATATTGTTTTATGCAGATTTTAGAATATTCGCATGACAATCTGTCGCAAAGTGGATGGAAACCTAGCTATTGGCATCGGTATCAAAATAAATAAATTGTATGTAGAACAAAAACTCATAGCCAGCTCTCATGAATGGTGGTTGTACCCTTGAATGGAATTTCCAAACAGTTTTAAAATGTATCTTTACATTGGAGAGATGCCATAGGGTGTTGATCTAAGGAAGGATACGTAGAAGAACAATTATACAGAAACTACCTTAAATATACAAGCACAAAGACACAAAAACAGAAAGAGGGAAAGAGCGCACAAAATTATTCTTAATACAAACAAATAGCATATCGGGGATCAATATTTAAAAGGATCTTGCAAAGTAGCTTCTTGGTTTGTAGCTTTCAAAAATAGTGATTACAAATTATTGGGAATCGCAAGCCAATACAAAATGTGTTGTTTTCTTATATCTTACAATGCCGTGCCAAAATGGTCTTCAAAAGTTTCCGTAGCATATCGGAGAGAGAAAATACGTGTCTGTACTGTCTGAGGTGTGGACGTGAGGTACTGAGCAGATAAGTAGACAGGGAGTTGGGATGGGTCTCAACTGACACCCTATACTCTAGATCAGCAATTCTCAACTGGTGGGTCTCTCGTGAGAGGTTTTGAATGAGTCGCGAGTGTCCCAGTTAAAAATTAAATACATCCTCAAGTCTGAAGTTAAACGACAAACAATTATAATGAAACTATATTTAATTTAACCTCAACTATTTTTCTTAAAAATCACAGTATTTTCAATATAGAGTTATTAGCAGCACTATTTAGCAGATTGGATTGATTTTGTAGTCTCAAACCAGTGAGTTTAACATTCTTCAAGAATATGGGCAAAATTGAACTGTGGTTCCCTTGTCATTTAATTGATACATTTACTATCAATATAGCATTGAAAATAGTATGCATTTTGGCAACAACAAACAACGCAATGCAAATACTGGACCACGACAGACCTGGTTCAAATTAGGTCCCCAGGAAAAACCAGTTGAGAACCACTGCTCTATATAGTGCACTACTTTTGACCAGAGCCCTATGGGTCATTGTCAAAAGTAGTTCACAGGGAATATGGTGCTATTTAAGTTGCAGGCTTGGACATTAAAAGAGGTGGCTTTTCCCTTCAGATTCGAATCACTGGGATTCGTTATAACGTCATTACCATGTCTGACACTGACAGGCAACATACTGTATCAGGCATAGACAATTCAATATTACATAGATGTAGTAATCTTAATGACAATAATACAAATGATCTAACAGTAATATTTATACAGTTACATACCGTAGATTCTCCTCTCCAGTCACAGGTTTCTGACGCTTTACAATTTCTTTATATAAGCCATAATAAAAAGAACAAAATACACCATCAATTAATAAGAAAAATAGATTGAAGATAGTGGAAAACAGTAAAGAATATTCTGGGGTGTATTTTTGTTTCATTTATTTGTTTGCTCGTCTGTTTCATTTTTAGAAATTGATATAAAAATAAAAAATTTAAATCAAACTAAAAACATAGAAAATTAAAACCCACTTCTGTATGGCCTGGTGCTCTGGTCCAGGTGGGGAAGTAGGACCGCTCTCCAGTACCTCAGAGTGTGTGTGTGTGTGTGTGTGTGTGTGCGAGCGAGTTGTGTGTGTGTGTGTGTGTATGTGTTGCGTGCGTGTGTTGTGTGTGTTTTAGGTTTAGCGTAGCGGTTCTCAACTCCGGTCCTCAAGCTCCGGCAGTGTACAGGTTTTTGTTCCAACCAGGTCCTACAAAACAAATAATTTAGTTTTTTAAAAACTGAACGTTGGATTTATGCTGTAGTGCACACAATACGTTTTACTCTGCTAAAATCTAAGAGATAATAAATAAAAGATAGGTATTCCTTCCCTGTGAGGTGAGCACAACAGAAATAGAGGTACGGCTGTCAAGGCAATACACCCAGAGACCCGAGGTTGGAACAAGAACCCGCCTATATGTCCGCCAGCAAAATGGCCAACATGGCTAGCTAGCACTGATCATAGAAGGCCGAACCCAGCTCTGACTCAAACACTCTGACCAGTAAGCACAGGCTCTCTCACACACACAAACAGAACAGAGTCAGGCCTAGCACTGATGAGCAAGGGGAAGAGGGCCGGGGTTGAGCACCACTGATCATGTGCGAGAGAGAGCATGAGTGGGATTCATTTTGCAGGTAGATGAGTAGCGTATCTGGGTGGTGAGTTAGGGTTTATGGTTGTGGCTCTACTGTGCGTCATTCTTGCTGTCCTGGCTGCTGGGCGTCTTGTTGTTCCAGGGGGAGTGTGCGCCCCCCAGAGCAGGGGAGCTACCAAAACTGTCCTCGTCCTCCAGGCCCCCCGCTCCGTTAGCCGTGTCGAACTGGCCGTTCTCCAGCCGCGTGATCAGACGCTCATCTTCGTCTCCGAACTCCCCTCCCATCAGTGTGGGCTCGCCCACCATCATCACATCCTAAAGAGGGACAGCAAGGGCCGGAACATTATCCCCATAACCACGGGGGAGAACCGAGCATGGACGATCCCAAAGGACTTCGAAAATGGGATGGATGGGGCTGGGACTACCGTGGTCACATGTAATGGTGGATTTTGGTCTAGATGACACTTATGATTAATATTTTACGTGACCTTTAGGTCCTTGAAGGCCTAAAATGATATGGACATTTTAGAATGAAGCCTTTCAGTACCTATGAAAATAAGGATAACTCATGTTTCAGTGTGTGTCCATCAATGCTCAACCCACTCACAACCAGACATAGCTCTGGATTTCAGGCACACAGCCCAAATATTCAACACCATCTACAGCAGGCCCAATGCCAGCCTCTGTACCAGGGATTTGGGTAGTATTGCCCTTCCCCCATTGGTCAGCGGTGGGCAGCCCTGATCCTCGAGTGCTGCATCATGGGGTTTTTCATTCCACCTCGGGTCTCATTGGCTCACTTAACCAACCAAAAGCACCTAAGCTGTCTGTGAATTCTACGTTTTGATAAAACCAGCTACTACCGCTGTGCCTAAGTTTGTAGGACAATAAAGCAGATTGAGCAGAATGTCTCACCTGCTCCAAGTAGAATTTACCCCTAACCACAGACCTAGAATCAGATTGGTGCATCTCCACTCCTAACTAACATTTAGAGGGTTGATATAGTATCTCATCCAGGACCAGTGGTAATGTCTACCTCCTGTATGTGTGTGACCCGTAGGCCAGAGGACCAGGGACTGCCCAGCACTGGCTCACGTCAGACAGGCATCATAAACATAATACACTGCCACCATTTCCCAATCTGATCCTAAACCAAAAAGGCCCCACATCCACCCTTCTTCCTCTCAACCCCATATCCTGTCTTCTCCTATCCCCAACAAACCTGTCTTAAACTCATATCCTTATCATACCAGCCCCATCTTTCATGCCCCATACCCCCCCCATATTCCTTTCCTACCTGTCTTATCTCTCCCATCTGACCAGGAATGTCTACCCCCATGTTACCCCCCCCCAAAAGGCTGTGATTGGGAGTCCAATAAGGCGGCGCACAATTGGTCCAGCGTCGTCCGGGTTTGGCCAGTGTAGGCCGTCATTGTAAATAAGAATTTGTTTTTAACTGACTTGCCTAGTTAAATAAAAGGTTAAATTAAAAACAAAACAAAAAAAAATGTAAAGATGGGATGCTTACAGGTACCTGTGTGGAGAGAGGGAAGTTGTTTGCAGGACTCTTCTTCTTGCTGTTGTTTCCTCCACCAGCGCTCATGTTGCTCCCGCCAGACATCTTCCTTTTCCTCCGCTTGTTGGGCGCTTGTCTGGCAGGCTCAGCTGGAGAGAAATAGGAGGAGAGGTGTAACAGATCTGCAGCGTGTGTGTGTGTGTGCAGCTTGCATTACTATCTTCGTGGGTACCGGAATCCCAAAAGTCCCCCCAAGGATAGAAAAACAAGGAAAATTTGCCCTTGTTGGGACATTCCCCAAGGCTATTTTTGGCTTATAATTAGGGTTGGGAAAAATAAGATTGAATGGAAATAATTGTTAGGTCCCCACAAGGATAGTTAAACATATGCTGTGTGTGTGTGTGAGAGAGAATCGGATTCATCTGTGCACCAAGCTAAAGGGTTCAAGTCTCAAGTAAGGTTGTGTGGTTTACCTAACATTAGGGATGGGCATGCGTAATCGAGGACTCGCACGGCCGTCAAAGCTCGATCTTTAACAAGAAATAAAAAAAACATTGTAAAACTATTTGGTGGAATGTCATTTGTGGCTGCCCAAACAGGCACGTGAAAAGTTTTTTTATTGTCTCTTGAAGACAAATGTTAATTTGCTTTGACTCTGATTTTCTATTTGTACAGCCGTGGCCAAAAGCTTTGAGAATGACACAAATTTAATTTCCAAAGTATTCTGCTTCAGTATCTTTAGATATTTTTGTCAGATGTTACTATGGAATACTTAAGTATAATTACAAGCATTTCATAAGTGTCAAAGGCTTTTATTGACAATTACATGAAGGTGATGCAAAGAGTCAATATTTGCAGTGTTGACCCTTCTTTTTCCAAGACCTCTGCAATCCGCCATGGCATGCTGTCAATTAACTTCTGGGCCACATTCTGACTGATGGCAGCCCATTCTCGCATAATCAATGCTTGGAGTTTGTCAGAATTTGTGGGTTTTTGTTTGTCCACCCACCTCTTGAGAATTGACCACAAGTTCTCAATGGGATTAAGGTCTGGGGAGTTTCCTGGCCATTGACCCAAAATATCGATGTTTTGTTTCCCGAGCCACTTAATTATAATTTTTGCCTTATGGCAAGGTACTCCATCATGCTGGAAAAGGCATTGTTCGTCACCAAACTGTTCCTGGATGGTTGGGAGAAGTTGCTCTCGGAGGACATGTTGGTATCATTCTTTATTCATGGCTGTGTTCTTAGGCAAAATTGTGAGTGAGCCCACTCCCTTGGCTGAGAAGCAACCCCACACATGAATGGTCTCAGGATGCTTTACTGTTGGCATGACACAGGACTGTGCTTTTGCCATAAAGCTTTTTTTTTATTTTTTTATCTGACACAGCAGTTGCATTAAGGAGAAGTATATCTTTAATTCCATGCATAACTCTTGTATTATCATCAACATTTATGATGAGTATTTCTGTAAATTGATGTGGCTCTGCAAAATCTCCGGATGTTTTGGAAGCAAAACATTACTGAACATAACGCGCCATTGTAAACTGAGATTTTGGGATATAAATATGAACTTTATCGAACAAAACATACATGTATTGTGTAACATGAAGTCCTATGAGTGCCATCTGATGAAGATCAAAGGTTAGTGATTCATTTTCTCTATTTCTGCTTTTTGTGACTCCTCTCTTTGGCTGTAAAAATTGAATTTTTTGTGTGACTAGGTACTGACCTAACATAATCGCATGGTATGCTTTCGTCGTAAAGCCTTTTTGAAATCGGACACTGTGGTGGGATTAACAACAAGTTTATCTTTAAAATGGTGTATAATACTTGTATGTTTGAGGAATTTTTATTATGATATTTCTGTTGTTTGAATTTGGCGACCTGCAGTTTCACTGGCTGTTGTCAAATTGATCCCGTTAACGGGATTTGAGCCAAAAGAAGTTAACTAGAAAGTTGGATGAAGTTCAATCTCGTGCTTCTCTGCGCGGGCTGATATTTCTTCTCCACTGCAGTCCCGGGGAGCTGCGCGCCCGTGCACAGCCTAGAGCAAGGGGGGGAGGGGCAAAGTACGGCCCACGGGCACTTCAATCCGGCCCCTTTTTTCCTCCCCAATTTCGTGGTATCCAATTCGTAGTTACAGTCTTGTCCCATCGCGTCAACTCCCTTACGGACTCGGGAGAGGCTAAAGCCGAGAGTCCTCTAAAACACGACCCAGCCAAGCCGCACTGCTTCTTGACACAATGGCCGCTTAACCCGGAAGCTAGCCGCACCAATGTGTAGGAGGAAACACTGTTTACCTGGCGACCGTGTCAGTGTGCATGCGCCCGGCCCGCGACAGGGGTCGCTAGAGCACGATGGGACAAGGAAATATCAGCCTTCCAAACCCGGACGACCCTGGGCCAATTGTGCGCCGCCTCATGGGTCTCCCCAGTCACGTCCAGCTGTGACACAGCCTGGGATCCAGCCTGGGATTGAACCCGGTTCTGTAGTAACGCCACAAGCACTGTGATGCAGTGCGTTTGACCGCTGTGCAACTCGGGAGGACCCCGCAAATTGATTTTAACAATCAATTGGTCCCCCAAAAAATGCATCCCTCCATTGAATTTCAAAATCCCGATGAGGCCCTTGTGCCAAAAAGTTTGCGCACCCCTGGCTTAGAGGGAACATTGCTCCCTCCTCGCACGCATGCTGAGTGTGCACACAAGCTCCCGTTAGGCCTACAAAAATAAAAGCCTATAAAAAAGTATCTAACTGATAGAATACACAAGCTACATTCATTGCAAAATGGCGACAGTTTTATCACATTCAAAATGGACTGGTTGATTGAAGTAGGAAGATATGTGATCCAACAACGAGCTGCAGTTTTTGAATAATTGTGCTCCGTCTATTTTCCGCAAAATGCTAGTGCCATTTAAAAATTGGTTAGCTTATGCTATAACCCCCTAAACATAGACAGGTTCCACACTGAAAATACAATTGTGTGTATTTTCATCAGAATCATTAAGCCTAGGCCTACTCACCAAACAGATGTCATGGCCGTAATTACTGTGAAATTCTTAATACACTTTGGGGAAAAAACTGGCAAAATAAAATAAGACGTCTGTATATCGAAAAGACAGAATGTTTTGTAACCCTGAATCTTCATTCAACTCACCAAATTGAGCCCTGTTTCAAATGATCACTGAGAATAACTGTTCCAGATGCGAGACGCGCATCACTTCTTAGATTTTCATTTGGAAAAATATTATATTTTATTCTGTTATATTACATCATGTTTTTTTAACAATAAAAAAGGTGTCTTGACTGATAAGGGATCAGGAAATAAGAGCATCGTGACTGCTAAATTAACAAAGCAAGGCTATGCCATTGCATAGCCATTGGCTTCTACAAACCAACGCCACTGCTGAGATTACTGCCTTTTTGAAGATTATTGTTGAACAATATAGACAGTTGAGATTACGATTTCAATAAATTAATCTTAAATGGCGCTTGCTTTCTTATTGACTGAATAGATATATCTGTAATGGTTATGATAAATTAGGCATTGTCACGCACTGTTGGCATAGGCCTATAGATAAATGTGCACATATTTCTTACCAGTTCGGGCCTTGCATTCTACAAATAAATCAAAAAATGTATTTGAGTACTCAGATTTTTTTTTATGCGAGTACTGGAACAGTCAAAAAATGTCAGATGCACATCCCTACCAAGTGGATTGTCTGTGTAAAGTCTGATTGTTACCTGGTGGGGCCACCATGCGTTGCCACTTCTGGAAGAGGCAGGTCTTGAGACAGTCTCTGGGACTCAGACTGTAGGTCTTGTGTCTGGACATCAACTCCTGCATCGGCTCCAAGATCACACACAGCTAGATGAGAGAAAGACAGTCAGAGAAACAGATTACCAATACTGCTTAAGTACCAGCATCTCTAACCACATTTACCATTCCACTGACTAAAAAGCACTGAACGAGACAACCAGTGGTGGCTGTTGGGAGAAGCTATAGGAGGACGGGCTCATTGTAATGGCTGCAATGGAATTAATGGAACGGTATCAAACAAAATAAAAACCTATAGAAACCACGTTTGACACTGTTCCATGAATTGCATTCCAGTCATTACAATGAGCCTGTCCTCCTATAGCTCCTCCCACCAGCCTCCACTGGACTGGACATACCCTGAGGTAATTGAGTGTGGAGTTGGACAGGCCACATCTTGTGATGTTTTTAGCCAGCTGATCCAGCATCTGAGGGTCCTGCACCTTGGAAGAGAGTGAAGAGAGAAGGGTGGAAAGAGAGCAGAGAACAAACATGGGAAGGTGGTCAGTAACACTGGTCTGGAAATCAATTCATAAATCAATCCACCAAATCTGTGGGTGTGTGTCAGGGTTTCCGTTAGGAAAATGTGGCACCGGAAATTTGAGATATATACCGGACCATATGCATTGCGTAACCTGATTAGGGCGTCCACCCACAGTGCTCAGAATGACAGAAATCACATTTAGATTACGGTCATTCATATTAACAGAACATGCAGGTCGAGGATCCAACGATGTGCAGTCCTTCTTACTGAATTCTGATGCGTACTTTGAAGATGTTACAATAACTGTCCACATTTACTGTGTGGCAACCCGGGGGCAAGCAGGGAGCTACAAAGGAAGGAGCAGGACCATGGTCAGCACCAGAGGGCAAGAGAGGCCAAGTTGAGTCAGCACCATGGACACCACCACCGGCACCAACTGGGGCTGGTGATCCAACACTAATACTACCCAGTCCAGGTGCTGCAACCAATTGGCACCTGGAATTGGTCCCACCTGTCCCTCGTTAACCCAAATGAGTATAAGTAGAGGTGCAGTCACTCGGGCGCTTAAGCAGACAGGCAGAGGGTATGCCTAGACCTTAGAAGAACTGGAGAAGAGGACCCATTCCCAGGCAGCATGCCACCTGCAAGTTGAGAACAAGTATTGAAACCCCGGACTCATCGCTCTCTCTGTTGTTCATTACCACAGGCGGTCCGAGGAGCCGCCACGCCAGACACCGAGTGACCCACCCGTTACCTGAGACGCCTTTCAGTTATTTCTCCCCATTCCCCCCAAAATTTTGTAAGGAACAACTTTTGTTTGAGCACTGCAAAACAGTCTCCCACGGTCTTATTTTATTGTGAGTTTCACCTCTGTTTCCCCTGGGATGCCATATTGTCTACAGCCAACAAGACGAGTAACAGCAAAATCACTAGCCTACGTGAATCTACTATTGCCCAATGGAAGTTAACCTATTCTATTGGTAGGTTAACAGACTCGGGGACAGTTGTGGGAGGATAGACTAGCCTATGTAGCCTGACGCAACAGATCAGAACGTTTAGCTTAAAATGTTGCTAAACTATTATTTCGTCACATTATTAGCGCAGCAATGTCCATTCCATAGTGGGGATAACACCATTGTCAAAGCACACCGCACATGCAAGTGGTTTCTTGTGACAGATAAAAATATCAGTTCGACATTTTGAGAGAGACGAGATCTAATTTGCAACAATTAGCACGGGTTGCTAATATGACTAGGATTGTGCCTTTGGCGACTGGACAATGAAAGAAAGTTGATAGAAAATAATTGCCTCCACGGATGTGGTCTGATTTTGGGTAGCCTACTTTGAAGCAAGGTAAGACATGTCTCAATACGTAGTAAACTGTTTGTTTTAAGCACCTTTGGCAGCGATTACAGCCTCAAGTCTACTTGGGTAGGACGCTACAAGCTTGGCACACCTTTATTTGTGAAGTTTCTCCCATTCTTCTCTGCAGATCCTGTCAAGTTGGATGGGGAGCGTTGCTGCACAGCTATTTTCAAGTCTCTCCAGAGATGTTCAAGTCCGGACCACTCAAGGACATTCAAAGACTTGTCCGGAAGCCACTCCTGCGTTGTCCTGTTGGAAGGTGAACCGTCGCCCCAGTCTTAGCGCTCTGGAGCAGGTTTTCATTTAAGGATCTCTGTACTTTGCTCCGTTTATCTTCGCCTCAATCGTGATAAGTCTCCATCGACCTCATGGCTTGGTTTTTTGCTCTGACATGCACTGTCAACTGTGGGACCCTATTTAAACAGGTGTGCCAAATCATGTCCAATCATTTGAATTTACCACAGGTGGACTCCAAGTTGTAGAAACATGATCAAGGATGATCAATGGAAACAGGATGCACCTGAGCTCAATTTCATGTCTCAAAGCAAAGGGTCTGAATACTTACATAAATAAGGTATTCTTAAAAAAAAAAAAAGTAATACATTTGCAAAAATGTCAGTCATTGTGTGTAGATTGCTGAGGATATTTTAGAATAATGCTGTAACGTAACAAAATGTGAACAAATTCAAGGGGTCTGAATACTTTCCAAAGGCACTATGTTTTCAAAATGCCTACTGCCTCCAGCTCAGTGTAAAGTGGTGTGACGCAACGATGAAGCCCAACTTCCGTTGCCTATGCATTTGTTTGAGATTCTGTATATATACACCATATATAAACAAAATTATGCAAATTAACCTATAGACCGATAAGCATGACCGATAGACTCGAATTTCCATAAATTGACTAAAAAGCATTATTTCACAATAGGATTTCTCTCTTCTTCTCAGGGACAATTGGCCGGCGCCAATTTAACATTTATTGACCAACCGCCTACTATTACTGGCTAACGGAAACCCTGGTGTGTGTGTGTGCGACTCACGTGCATGGCCAGTATGCTGCGAGGCAGGACTTCTCTGTGTTGTCTGATGCTAAAATGCCACGTCTTGATCCTCATCATGTCGTCAAACATGAACTCCAGGTACAGACGGCCCTCCACACACACCTAAAGGAGAAAGAGGTTAGATGTCAAACACCTAGATCAAGGTAAGGTTTCTTATCATACAGTGCACAGAAAATAGGGGGAGAAAGACTAAAATACATGTTTGGATTTGTAAATGAAAGGTGGAGTTGTGGAATTGTAAGTGGGGAATGTAATGTGTATTTGCAAATGTTCAAATGTACCGGAAAGTGTATTTTCGTACCTGTGTGAACATGGGCTTGCCGTTCTGTGTAACCATGGTGCACTGGTCACAGTCCAGAGACACAAAGTTAGTGTGGAAGGACTCTTTAGGGTGCTTCAATGTGTAGAACAGCTCAGTGGCGCCACCTTCAAAGATACTCCGGAAGTACCGCGGGATCAATGTCCGGCCGATAGCTAGGGAGAGCATACATTTACTGTTTCAATAAAATTATTTAGTATCAAATGCAGATTAACACGTTATGGTTAGAGGGTGAAATATGCAATCCCATAATAAAGCATAGCCGCCCTGGAAATGTTTCGTACTGTATCGTTTGGGCCCGTCCTCCAGACAAAAGGTGATGGTGAGCATGGCATCATCCTCAAAGAACTCTGTGGTGAAGGCATCCCACCAGAGATTGTCACAGTCCTACAACACACAACCAAATCAGTCCAACAGTAGAGGGGAGAGAAGATATTCCCACCATCAGTGAATCAATCATTCAATAAATCAATCTCCCACCACAGACTAAGGGCACAGCCAAATCGCCATCTTCGCTCACCTCTGTCCAGTTTTGTAGCCGTTTGTTGAGCTCAAATATCCTGTAGTCTGTCTGGTTGCCGTATGGTGTTGGTCTCCTGCAACAGGACAGAGCAGGGTTAGTACAGATGGACTGGAAGGCACAACTTTATTTTCTAATTAAAAGCTTTGCTCTAACACTATTTCGAGGCGTGGGGGGGGGGGGGGGTCAAGGTTGATGCTGTGATTGTCAGTCGTTGTACTCACCCCATGCCAGGCTCTAGGTATGACGGGGGGTACATTGGTGTTGGCCTGCAGACCGAAAGACAGGAGAAAGTCAGAATTAAAACCCAGTACTAATAGTAATACACTTACAGTACGAGCTAAGTGGCAAATGCGTGCATGTCCTACCCCACGTCCCTGTCCAGCATGGTGCCGGGGTGGAAGGGGGGGAAGGCACTGCCGTTAGGGCCGGGCTCCTTGGGGGAGTACAGCTTGAACGACTTAGACGAACAGCCTGGAGAGAGATTGAGAGAGAAAAAGAGTGAGCGATTTGGACAACAGGATTACAGCCTGAGGCTCCATACACAGCCCGTGCTAACAAAAACCAACCAATGAATTGCAGCCTCGCACCAACACGCTCCACCATTAAGCCAGCTACAACCAATTCATTTACTTGCTTGTTTTTGCCCCTCCATGTGTGAAAGCTGACTATTAGACAAATATGCAGCTTTAAATCTTATTTACACTCTACCAGGTAGGTTGACTGAAATAACATTAATTTATAGCATATTTCAGAGTACGGATGAGAGAACAGATTTAAAAAAGCTACATTATGGAAATTACTACATTATGGAAATTTTACCAATATCGTATTTTCTTGTGTGCAAATAAATACAAACCAATCATATGCCTACAGTGTGATACAAAACCCTTTCAATGGTGATTTGGGACAATTTCAACTGAGATCGAGTGCGCATGTTCACCGACGAAGATCTCCCCCATCATCATCATAAAAGATATACTTTGACCAACAATTCAATTAAAATGGGTATTGGGACAAAAAGGAAATGAAGATTTTAAAACATGCCAGACAACAGCTTGTCCGCTGCAAAATGTTTGTTTCAAGCATTTCACCTACACCCGCAAAAACATGTGCCCAATAAAACTTGATTTGAAAAAGCCCATGATCATCGGACATTGGAGAGGTGAGCGAGAAAAATGCTCTGACATTTTACGCAGCTTTTGGCACTCCGCTCATAATCTACATTCTAGGCCTACTTTCACTGTGTTAATAGCAGGCTAAGTCAACCTAAATATGTATTGAAAAAAGGCTATGGTAAACAGGAATAGGTAGCTCATTTGTTACCTGGCTGTGAGCTGCACTGTTGTGCTCTGCCTGACTCCGGCAGGGCCAGTCATGTTTAAATAGGTTAAACTATCGGTTAAAAAAATGAAAATATAGAAACTATCGTCTGTCACATCACAATGTCATATCTTCACTCGATTTTAGAATTCTATAGTAGCAGTCAAATGGACCAAAATGTGTTTGATATCGTTTCATTAACCTTCCTACTTCGTCGGAAACACGGGGACAGATGTAGGCAGTCATTGTAAATAATAATTTGTTAACCGACTTGCCTTGTTAAAAATAAAAAAAAGTTGTGAGCCATTGCCAAAAGCTATGCAATCTGGTTGACTGAAAATACTTATTTTGTATCCTACTTTGTAGTAAAAATAATATTAAACTATAAAAAGGCCAAATGTACTCAAAATACACACTTGCTAGGTAAATATTTAGTAAATGAGCCATTTCATGCTCAAGTTGACCTTACTATGGAATTGCTCTAAATCTCTATTGATAAACTCGGTAAATCAAGATGTAGCCTTGGTCTATTCATGATACAGATTAATGCATATTATTCAATACGAGTGTGTGAATGCGTTGAACTATCAAGCTTGTTCTAACTGATTTTGTGGGGCTACAGATGACAATCCCTTCCAGGTAAAACTTATTTTATTGTACTTAACATTTCCATAGAAGGAGCAGTCTTTTATAAAAGTGTGCGCTGTCTCTAAGTAATGACGTCATTTGTAAGGCAGAACATGGCGGTGGATTCTGGCTTTGTGGGTGGCTATGGAATATAGGGGAAACCAGGCAGGAAGGAAATGAATGAGTTTATGGTGGCGAGATAGACAAAGTGAATTAATCAAGTTTTGGGTGAGAATCAGATTTGAAAGGTGCATATTATCACAAAGAGAGTAGTAGGGTAGTGAATGTGTTGCTTCAGCTGTAAGCTAGCAAGTAAAGTTAACCTTCAATTAAAGCTAGTATGGTCTTGCATTGTAAAAGTGTTCTAGCCTGTATGAACATTGTTTTGCCAACAGTAATTCTGTTAAAATTTGTACATGCCATGTTGCATTATTCAAGTGTGTTAATATATGTGCAGCATGAGTCAGGAGCTAACAACGCAGCCCAGGCAGCTCTTGCAATTACTGAGTAAGTGGAGCAGGTATTTTGCTCTAAAAAAGGTGCTGCACTGATAGACAGACTTGATCCTCCATCACACTAGACACATTTGACAGAAGTAACAAATTCTAGTACCAAACAGCTTTTTAAAATAAAAAAAACATACAGAAGTTTCAGTAAACCATACAACACTAAGCCCCTCTCTTGCATACAGCAGCCAAAAATCATGTGATCACAGTCCTGTTGTGTGTGGTGTCCTGCCCATCCCCCACCACTCAGTCTAGCTTACTGTGGTGTTAACCTTCTCCTGCCTAGATGATCTGTGCATACTGAAACACTCAGGCCTTCATTACAAGGCTGCTGTAACTAAACACCCCATCTAAGGTTTACTGAATTTGAAGACCGAGAAACACTGCGTTGAGCCTCAACCTGTATTCAATAACATCACCATCTGTAGAAGTTTGGCTGGAATATAAAAAAATAGGCTACTCTGTGGCCTACTTTGTCAACAACAGGGATGGGGGGGGCGGGGGGGCGTAGAGAGATTAGAGGGAGAGATGGGGATATGTGCACTGTCCTGAGCTGCCTGCCCTCCTTCCTCTCCAGTGCACAACTAAGCCAGCCCAGGTCATTATAAAAGGCATCCAAATGCTTCCCGGACAAAACTGTTCGGAAGAGTTTGCATTTTGTGATGTTTTATTTCGTTTTGGACTTCTGTGAGGATTTGTTTGGCTGTTCGACACACATTTTATCTGGAGGCAAGCTGAAGTCCACGCCCCTTCCTCTGCTATTGGTCAACAGTAGGGATTCTTCAATAAAGTATTGTTTTTAAACGAGAGGACTCGTTTTCAAATACCTTTTTTCATTGAGAAATACGGCACCAAAATACTCATTTAGATGTGAAATTGCACGAAAAAGATCTCCTCTGCAAAAGCATCAAAATTAATGACAGATATCTTGAGCGATCGTAGATTAATTCAGACTATTTTGAGGATCTGGCGATGGCTTCACAATATGGACAAACAGTACTACTGCCGCTTTTTTCTTGGTTTTTTTTTTTTTCAATCGAAGGTCTTTTAATGGAGTATGCGAGTACACATGTTCGGCTAGGCACCAGCCGAACTGAAGCATGTCGAGGCCTTAACACAGGAAAAACGATAGCTTCTACTACAACAACTAATATGCTCCCAAAAGCAGAATCCTGCATCTCACCAATTAAGCATTGTTTGGAGAATAACATTACCCATATTATATACCGCCCCTCCCAAAAAAGCACGCTCAAACCCCCCTTGTTTCACTGCACCCCATAGAGGCTGTCTAGCCTCCTTTCTCCGGCCCTTCTTCACAGGGTTCACTGCAGTTCTATTGGCATGACCTTTGACCTGGCAGCAACCCCAAACCCTGGTACACCAAACATCCCCCTGTATACACTCAGCCTTTCTCTAGGCTAGCCAGGTACGTCATATTAAATTACTCATGAATCATCCTACAATCAATAAATATACTTTTCATTGCAGACTGGCTTCAAGCCTGTAACCTCTGCATATAGCCATGCCAACATTGCCAACATGAGAATAGAATGGATAAGCAGTTGGTGGCATCCACTCACTCTACTCTGGGATCAATCCTAATTCTCAAAATGGAAGGGGTTTAGTGTCTTTATGACAGATGTAGATGGATGACATCAGTCCAAGCTTCCAGAGATCTGGGGCAGAAGCATAGAGTAACATGGAGGAGCATCATGTCAATGTCTGAGAGATGTCATATACAGAGGAGAGTCACAGACAACCTCTCCTATATTCCCCAGATGACACACACTATCCAATGAAATCGCCATTGACCTATCTTGGAGTGGGTGAAGTTGCCTCTACTACTAGAGAAACTGATCTACGGCCTATCTTGAATTTTCCACTCAGAAATTTGGATGAGCTTATACTGTAGGCTGGGGGTTATGATTGATTAGAACGAGAATTGAATAATACAACAAAAATCGACAATTGCTCAATAAACACACCGAAAGACAGCATTATGAGCCTAGTACAGATTACGTTAGTTAATAAACATCAAAGTGACAGAGCTGAGAAGCTAGCAGCCAACTACATGGTGAATTCTTCATTAATTGTCTTATCTTGATGAATACTGACGCGTGAGATCAGTTGAACAAAGGTTTGACTCGATGCTGATAGCAAGCTAGCTACAACAGCAAGATTGTCTGTGTTGACCAGTGGCAGTGAAGTTAGCTAGCTGGCGTTAGCCATCTAACTGTTAACTAACTAAGTACGTTAGCTAGCTGCACGAGCCGCATTCGACATTTCACGTTTCCATCATAATAATTCATTGCTACTTAAATTGCAACAAGACTAGTACCTAGAGTTAATTGCGAACACTTCAAGCCACCATACCTGCACCGAATGGTTAAACGAAACGCGGTGTTTTTTTTTCAACACCACTGCTCGGTTAGCAGGCTAGCTTGAATGCTAGCTGTCCCAATTTGAAGCACTTTCAGGCTCAGCTTAAAATAGCCGTTATTTCAGTGCTCCTCCGAAACAAAACGAAAAGCAAAACAAAAGTGGCAATAATTATTATTTCCTCAGGTGCATTATTTTTGCTCCTCCAAGGTAGCGTTTTTTTTTTAGCAACACAGATGTTGAAAAGTGGTGAAGGAGCCAACCCCTTTGTTCCTAGCCAGCAGCGAACAATGCCCCCCCTCCGTCTATGCACTTGCTCTTCTTCGATGAGGTTTAACGGCGGTTGGCATCTAATAAAAATTGCATTACCGCCACCTACTAGACTGGAGTACAACTCCTTTGTACTTTGCTTGAAAAAACAAAGAAATAAACAAAATACCCTACCATCTAACACTTCTCTCTCAAAAAAAACGAAAACAAAATACCACCCAACTCCATTATATAAATCTATGTAGTCCTACCTCAGGCCAACAACCTAAAAGGATGGGACACCACCACTTAACACACCCTGTAACTCCTCTGGTGTATAGTCTCGCACACCCAAATAATGCTGCAACTGGCAAACACCAGTCTCAACGTCAACAGTGAAGAGGCGACCCCGTGATGCTGACCTTCTAGGCAGAGTTGGAAAGAAAATGCCATATCTCAGACTGGCCCAAAAAAATAAAAAAAGATTAAGATGACCAAAAGAACACTGGACAGAGGAACTCTGCCTAGAAGGCCTGCATCCCGGAGTCACCTCTTCACTGTTGACGTTGAGACTGGTGTTTTGCGGGTACTATTTAATTAAGCTGCCAGTTGAGGACTTGTGGGGCGGCAGCGTTGGACTAGTAACCGAAAGGTTGCAAGATCGAATCCCCGAGCTGACAAGGTACAAATCTGTCATTCTTCCCCTGAACAAGGCAGTTAACCCACTGTTCCTAGGCCATCATTGAAAACAAGAATTTGTTCTTAACTGACTTGCCTAGTTAAATAAAAAAATGAATGTACTTGTCCTCTTGCTCAGTTGTGCACCGGGGCCTCCCACTCCGCTTTCTATTCTGGTTACAGCCAGTTTGCGCTGTTCTGTGAAGAGAGTAGTACACAGCGTTGTACGAGATACTCAGTTTCTTGGCAATTTCTCACGTGGAATAGCCTTCATTTCTCAGAACAAAAATAGACTGAGTTTCAAAAGAAAGTTATTTGTTTCTGGCCATTTTGAGCCTATTTATTTAACTAGGCAAGTCAGTTAAGAACAAATTCTTATTTTCAATGACGGCCTAGGAACAGTGGGTTAACTGCCTTGTTCAGGGGCAGAATGACAGATCTTTACCTTGTCTCCTCTGGGATTCAAACTAGCAACCTTTCGGTTACTAGTTCAATGCTCTAACCACTAACCCACAAATGCTGATGCTCCAGACACACAAGTAGTCTAAAAAAAAGGCCAGTTTTATTGCTTCTTTAATCAGAACAACACTTTTCAGCTGTGCTAACATAATTGAAAAAGGGTTTTCTAATGATCAATTAGCCTTTTAAAATGATGAACTTGGATTAGCTAACACAACGCGCCATTGGAACACAGGAGTGATGGTTGCTGATAAATGGGCCTCTGTACACCTATGTAGATATTTTTTTATGGAATAAGCCATTTCCAGCTACAATAGTAATTTACAACATTAACAATGTCTACACTGTATTTCTGATCAATTTGAAGTTATTTTAAAATGGACAACAAAAAAAAAAGAGCTTTTCTTTCAAAAACAAGGACATTTCTAAGTGACTCCAAACTTTTGAACTAGTGTATAGCCTAACATC
This sequence comes from Salvelinus fontinalis, assembly GCF_029448725.1. Classification (NCBI taxonomy): domain Eukaryota; kingdom Metazoa; phylum Chordata; class Actinopteri; order Salmoniformes; family Salmonidae; genus Salvelinus; species Salvelinus fontinalis. The sequence goes on from NC_074701.1 coordinate 8,652,698, forward strand.
ACTTTGTTGGCAAAAAGACTCAACATTAAAGCTCAAAAGAACAGACGACGACTCTTCTGTTTCACCACTCACGCCACCCTGTCTGCTTCCTCCCTCTCTCTCTTAAGACCTCCTCTGTCTCTTTTCTCCCCTCCATTCCTCCTACGTATTCCAAGTAAACGTCTCCTTATGATATCGCACTTCTCCTGACATACATCTTGTTCTTGCCTTCTCAAGGGACGCCATTTAACCGGCTGTCACAATCTCCGTACAGTCAGCACGAACCCCTCGGGATGTAGCACTCAACAGTGCATCCCACTTATTAAGCAGCCGCTTCGTCTTGATGTTCTTCTTTAGCAAAAGCTACTGCAACACTTCTCCAATTCAAACAAGCACGCTCTTCCAACCACCATCCACTGTCTCACTTCCTTCTCTCTCTTCCCCCTTCTCGCTGTTTTGTCGTCTTCTTTAAATTTGTATTAGCGGATCAAAACCAAATGAAAGGTGCATAGACCGCCACCTACTGTACTGGAGTGTGAAGCCGGTCCCTGTTCATATTTTTCTTTTCCAGCCCTGTGTTTCCACCTACTGTTCTGGAGTGTGAATTCATTACACTTTGTGACTCAAAAAGGATGGGGAAAAGGGAAGAAATTGGCTTACCAACTAACCTTACACCCAGCGGACAATTCCAATGGAGTTTTCCCATCTCCTCAAAAGTATCTCTGACGGGAATTCCTTTAGTGTGGACGGAATTGCTGGCGACGGTTGTTGGGATGTGGGTTGATCGGAGCTCCGGTATCAATAGTTGATAAACAATCAAACTTTACTCGGCGTGGCGGCGGTTCGGCACGGGTGTGCTGTGACTGGGTCAGATATGGTAGGAGATAGTGATGGAGAAGCAAGTATGGAGCATAGCGGTACAAATAAAAGGGGAAGTAGAAAATAAAAAAGAAAGTGGGAGAGAAAGGGAGTAGGGGTTTGAAGGGAAGCGAGAGGTTTATGGAGGCAGAGAGATGTCAGAACTACATTTGAGGAGAGCAACATAGTGTTCACAAACGTGATCACAAAGTGATTCCGAAGTTTAGGGAGGAAGGGGGAGTTGGGGCGATGAGTCCAATAAGGTTGACGGCTGTGATGAGAGTTGATTGGGGAAGTTGTCAATGCTAAAAAGTGTTAAGAGATGGGAGCTTGTTGGTGTTCTGTAAGGACATGGCACAGAGGGGAAAAAAGGGAAATGTAAGGTGATGTCGAGCAACTGAACTGATCAAGCAGGGAAGCAGTGGATTAAAAGGGTGATAACAGGAGTGCCTGTGAGTGTCAGCATTAAAAGAGGTAAGCGACAACTTGGAGGCATTCCATTGAATGCTCAACGATTGCAAGCAACAAGGGATGGAGTTTAGGTAGATATCTTGTCTATTCTGTTACACTTCAGGGACAGGGTACTGCCAAATAAAGTAACCATAGGATATACGAGTTATTATGTGAGGGTGTATGAACCGAAGCCTTTAAAATGTTATAACTGCCAGAGATTTGGGCATGTGGCAACAGCCTATAAAGAGAAAAAGGGGTGTGAAAGATGCAGAGGGGAGTATTAAAAGTGTAATGATGGTGTACAACCAAAGTGTTGCAGCTGTGGGGGTGCTCATAGTGTGGCATATGGTGGGTGTGAGGCAATGAAGCAGGCAGTGGAAGTGCAACAAGTGAGAGATGGGAGTTATATGCTGAAGCAGTGAGGGTGGTCAAGGTCGACGGAGATACAGGTTCAATGTAGAGATGGGTAGGAAAGGGAAAGGGGCATACCTAGTCAGTCGTTCAACTGAATGCATTTAACTGAAATGTGTCTTCCGCATTTAACCCAACCCCTCAATCAGAGGTGCGGTGGGCGTGAACATATAGACAGGGGATTACAGGGCAGGTGGGTGGTGACTGGCGACTGTGGCTCAAACCGACTATCATACAGGGATATGTAGTGGTTCGTGTGGACAGAGACATAGGGGGAGGAGGGGATGTGCCACCTTCATAAAGCAAGGACTTCCTTACAGGATGCTAGGCAAAGGTATTGAACAGGAATATGTGGTGGTGGAGGTGGTGGGGTTGAGAGGAGGGGTGCTAGTGGTAGTGAACTACTATTATCTTTATCAGATATTGGACCTGGAAGTACTGGAGAGGGTGGAGGGTCATGCTATAAGTAATGTAATGTGGTGTGGGATTTTAATGGCTATGACACGCTCTGGGGGGTGGCCAAGCGTTGTAAAATTCGGAAAGAAATGAAAGATCTGATGTGCCCGATTGATAGCTGAGGGATCAGGATTGATGTAGCCATAGAGAAATAGCCTGCCTTGGACCTCACTCTGGTATCTAGTGCGATGGCAGGTATCTGTGAGTGTGAGGTATGGGAGGAGTCCACAGTAGGGGGGTGATCATTACCCCATAGTATGCACAGTAGGCCAGAGGAAAGAGGTGTCAGTGGATGGAGTAGGCAGGTGGGTGTTTTTGAAGGGCAAAGTGGGATCAGTTTCAGGAGCTGAGTGAGCAGGTGATGACTCAAGTGGATACGAGAGGGGATGTGGATAGTATGAATAACTGGGTGAGGACAGCTTTAGTCGGGGCAGCTGCTGAGGCGATACCTATGAGTTCGAGAAGGAGGAAAGCAGTCTCATGGATGGAGGAGTGTGGGGCAATGGTGAGGAGTAGGAACAAGGCATTTAGAGTACTGACCAGGACGCATAAGTTCCAACATCTGATTCAGTATAAGCAAGCCCAGGCCCTGGTGAGGAGAACTATAAGTCAGGCAAAGAGGTCATGCTGGTGTCGGTTCTGTGACACCATTGGAAGGGCGACACCTGTGGGAGAAGTGTGCAGGATGATTAAGAGGATGAGGAGTCAGAAGAGTGGGATTATCCAGTGTTGACGAGTGGGGAGGATGTGGCAGTAACAGATGAGGAGAAGGCAGAGATGATGGACAAAGTGTTTATCCAAGTGTATATCTCAGAAAATTTGTCAGAGGGGGAGAGAGAGAATGATGGAGGAGCACCTGGATAGGAGGGAGGACGTAAATGTTGCTTTGAATGCACCATTTACCATGGCAGAGATGAAAAGGGCAATAGGTAAGGCTGGGTTAACTTCACCTGGGAAAGATAAGGTATTCTATGTTATGTTGTCACATCTTAGTGATGAGGCACTGGATAAGGTATTGGTGTTGTAGTGTGGGAGGAGTGGAAACAACCAGGAAGCTGGAAGGAGGCTGTAGTGGTACCAATCCGGAAGCCAGGGAAGAACCCAACGAGGTCAACAACCTATCAGCCAATAGCTTTAACATCACATGTATGTAAGATTATGGAACGTATGATTACGGAGAGGGTAACGCACTTCCTGGAGAGCAGGGACTAGTATCGCCACATCAGAGTGGGTTCAGGAAGGGAAGAAACACTATGTTGTTCTCAATCATGATCAATAATGTTTACCTCTCAAGTACAGATGGATATTGGGAGGTAGTTATTTGCAGATGATGGGGCCTTATGGAAGAGAAGAAATGTGCCATGCATAGTCAGGAAGGTACAGAGAGAGCAAATGATGAGGTAGAGCAGTGGGCCTTCATGTGGGGATTCAGGTCCTCTGTAGAGAACTCAGACAGTGTTCTCTACCAGGAGGAAGGTGGGAGATGAGGTATGCTTGAGGTTATATGGGAGAAACTTGGAGAAACTTGGAGAGGGTGGGGTCCTTCAGGTTCCTTTGGGTATATTTTGACACTAGACTGACCTGGGCAGAACACACTGAGAGAGTGGTGGGAAAGTGTCAGAAGGTGCTAAATGTGATGCGCTGTCTGACGGGGAAGAAGTGGGAGGCTGGGCGTTCCTCATTGAGGACCATGTATGTTGCATTGATCCGGTCTGACGGGGAAGGAGTGGGGTGGCTGGGCGTTCCTCATTGAGGACCATGTATGTTGCATTGATCCGATCTATAATAGACTACAGCAGTATAGCGTGTGGTTCGGCAGCCCGAACGTCATTGGAAAGGCTAGATGTCATACAGGGGCAAGGGCTCAGAATATGTAGTGGGGCGTTTCGGACCTCTCCAGTGGCTGCGTTACAGTTGGAGATGTTGGGATATGCCATTGCAGATTAGGAGACAGCAGCTGGCAATTCATTATTGGGTCACCCTACAGGGACATGGGGTGTCTCATCCTGCAAAAGGGATTTTATAGGCATACTGGGAACATGAGCGAAGACAGAACGCAAGCTTTGGGTGGGTGGGTAATGTCCAGGCGAAGGAGATGGGACTGTATGGAAGGGAGTTTAGTCCAACGGTAGCTATTCCTGTAAATCCACCATGGCTACTCCCACCTCCAGTAGTTGATCTAGAAGTGTTGTAGAGACTACGGAAAGAGGGAGAATGTTGATCCACCTGATTTGTTTAAGAGAAGTCTGGATACTGTGCATCAGGATTTTGTGGCCATTTACACAGATGGTTCAAAAGATCGAAACGACAGGACGCACTGGGTCAGCATTTGTAGTGCAGGAATGTAGGGTGGCAGTCAGGATACGTCTTACAGATCATCTGGCTGTATATATGGCGGAGCTGATGGCCATACTGTTGGCCTTGCAGTTGGTGGAGGAAGTCAAGCCAGACAGAGTAGTTATTTTCTCTGATTCATGTGCAGTGTTGATGAGTCTGCAGTCCTTTAGCTCACGTAACAGACAAGACCTGCTTTGAGGTACTACAAACCGATGGCAAGATTAGACAGATGGGTATACAGATGATATTTACTTGGGTCCCAGCCCGTGTGGGGGTGGAGGGGAGCAAGGCAGTTGATGTACTGGCTAAACAAGCACTTAGTAGTGGGGATGTTGAGATTGTAGTTTCAATGAGCAAGTCAGAGGCAAAAAACCTGACATGGACAGTGATGGTGCAGAGATGACAAGAGCAATGGAAAAGAGATACTAAAAAGGCAGGCATTTATTTAAAGCACAGAGGAAAGTCGGGGAGGGGAGGACGGCAGAAAGGGACAGAAGAGAGGAGGCCATTTTTTTACAAGATTAAGGGTGGGACACAGCCGCTTGAATACGACTATTGTGATTATTGCCAGGAAACGGAGACCGTGGAGCATGTATTGCTACAGCGTAGGCAGTATCAGAGGGAAAGAGAGATGATGAGATCTAGTATGGATAAGGAGGATAAGAACAGAGGCGAGACAGAGTCAGCTTTGGCAGTGCAGAGAGCCTCCGTGACACAGAGGACAGCAGTCTCAGTTGAGTGACCCGTATTGAATCCTGACTGGTTAGGGACAAGAAGATTGTTCTGGAAGAGATAATAAGAGTTGGTCAGAGGAAGCAAGTGTTTTGGAAAGAAAAGGATGCCTGTCTATAGTCTTTGACGTTAAAAGGGGTCTATTGTTGGTTTCTTGAGGATGGGAGAGAATCAAGCCATTTTGAAGTCAGAGTGGATGCAGCCAGTGGTCATGGAAGAGTTGATGTTGGGAAGTTCACATACACCTTAGCCAAATACATTTAAACTCAGTTTTTCACAATTCCTGGCATTTAATTCCAGTCAAAATTCTCCCCGTCTTAGGTCAGTTAGGATCACCACTTTAGTTTAAGAATGTGAAATGTCAGAATAATAGAGAATGATTTATTTCAGCTTTTATTTCATTCATCACATTCCCAGTGGGTCAGAAGTTTACATACACTAAATTAGTATTTGGTAGCCTTACCGTTAAATTGTTTAACTTGTGTCAAACATTTCGGGTAGCCTTCCACAAGCTTCCCACAATAAGTTGGGTGAATTTTGGCCCATTCCTCCTGACAGAGCTGGTGTAACTGAGTCAGGTTCGTAGGTCTCCTTGCTCGCACACGCTTTTTCAGTTCTGCCCACACATTTTCTATAGGATTGATGTCAGGGCTTTGTGATGGCCAAAACCTTGACTTTGTTGTCCTTAAGCTATTTTGCCACAACTTTGGAAGTATGCTCGGGGTCATTGTCTATTTGGAAGACCCATTTGCGACCAAGCTTTAACTTCCTGACTGATGTCTTGAGATGTTGCTTCAATATATCCACATAATTTTCCTCACTCATGATGCCATCTATTTTTTGCACCAGTCCCTCCTGCAGCAAAGCACCTCCACAACATGATGCTGCCACCCCCATGCTTCACGGTTGGGATGGTGTTCTTCGGCTTGCAAGCCTCCCCCTTTTCCTCCAAACATAACAATGGTCATTATGGCCAAACAGTTCTATTTTTGTTTCATCCGACCAGAGGACGTTTCTCCAAAAAGTACAATCTTTGTCCCCATGTGCAAACAGTAGTCTGGCTTTTTTTAATGGTGGTTTTGGGGCAGTGGCTTCTGCCTTGCTGAGCGGTCTTTCAGGTTATGTCAATATAGGACTCATTTTACTGTATATATATATACTTTTGTACCGGTTTCCTCCAGCATTTTCACAAGGTCCTTTGCTGTTGTTCTGGGATTGATTTGCACTTTTCGCACCAAAGTATGTTCATCTCTAGGAGACAGAACGCGTCTCCTTCCTGAGCAGTATGACGGTCCCATGGTGTTGATGCTTGCATACTATTGTTTGTACAGATGAACGTGGTACCTTCAGGCATTTGGAAATTGCTCCCAAGGATGAACCAGACTTGTGGAGGTCTACAATTCTTTTTCTGAGGTCTTGGCTGATTTCTTCAATATTTTCCCTATGATGTCAAGCAAAGAGGCACTGAGTTTGAAGGTAGGCCTTGAAATACATCCACAGGTACACTTCCAATTGACTCAAATGATATCAACTAGCCCATCAGAAGCTTCTAAAGCCATGACATTATTTTCTCTATAATTTCCCAAGCTGTTTAAAGGCACAGTCAACTTAGTGTATGTAAACTTCTGACCCACTGGAATTGTGACACAGTGAATTATAAGTAAAATAATCTGTCTGTAAACAATTGTTGGAAAAATGACTTGTGTCACGCACAAAGTAGATGTCCTAACCAACTTGCCAAAACTATAGTTTGTTAACAAGAAATTTGTGGAGTGGTTGAAAAATGAGTTTTAATGACTCCAACCTAAGTGTATGTAAACTTCCGACTTCAACTGTAGGAGAAGGTCTGAAGATGGGAAGAGGGGATCGGGTTGAATGTGCAGGTTGTTGGGCGGACTGACATCACTAGTCGCAGGATTTCATCTGGAAAGAGGGGAGAAAGAGACCAAGGCATGTTCTGTGTCAGTGGGACCAGTGGACTCAATAGGCTGAGTGAATGAGGAGTGGATGTCGTCAACCTTCTTTTCAAAGTGGTTGACAGTCAACTGCAAAGAGGGAGGGGAATGAGGTGTTGGAGGAATAAGGAAGAGAGAAGGTGGCAAAGAGGCAGAATCTTGATATTTAGAGTGATAGAAATTGTCTTTAGCAGCTGGAAGAGAATGTAGAGAAAGGATGATAGGTCCTCCGGAAGTTAAGTTTCCTCCATTTTCGCTCAGCTGCCTGCAGCTATGTTCTGTGACCTCGCAATGGTGTCACAGCCACGGAGCAGGAGGAGAGGGCCAAGCCGGCTGAGAGGAAAGGTTACAGTGAGTCATAGGATGCGAAACAGGAGGAGGAGTAGGGTCAAAGAGGGAGAATCAGGAGACTGGAGGGAGAAGGATTTAGCAGAAGGGAGAGATGATTGGATAAGAGGAGAGAGTAGTGGGCGAGAGTTAAGATTGCGACGACACATGACCATCTCGGTAGGGGCTGGAGGAGAGGGAGACGGAAAAGCAAACTAAGTAGTGATCAAAGACCTGGAGGGGGGTTGCAGTGAGATTAGTAGGCGAACAGCATATAGTAAAGTGGCCTGCCTTGACTGGGAACGGGTGAGGTCAAAAGAGGAGTGGAAAGAAAAGAGGTTGAAATAAATTAATCGAGTGCAGACGTCGGGAGGTTGAAGTCGCCGAGTACAATGAGTGTCGAACCATCGTCAGGAAATTAGCTTATCGAGGTGTCAAGCTCATTGAGGAACTCTAATGGCACCCGGTGGGCGATAGATGACAATGTTAAGCTTGAGTGGACAAGTGACCATGACAACATGGAATTCAAATGAGGAGATGGACATGTGTGGAGGAAAAGAGAAAATCTCCACTTAGGAGAAATGAGTAGCCCTGTGCCACCACCATGACAACCAGATGCTCTCAGACTATGAGAGAACACATCGTAAGATGAAGAGAGAGCAGCTAGAGTAGCAGTGTTTTTGGGGGTGATCCATGTCTCCGTCAGGGCCAAAAAGTCCCCTTTTGATTAATAGCGGAGGTGATTTGGTCAAGTGTGAAATGCTCTATCTAGAAACAATTTATCCTTGATTGCAATGTTGTTTTTTCTGTTTACATTTACATTTAAGTCATTTAGCAGACGCTCTTATCCAGAGCGACTTACAAATTGTTCCTTCCAGAGTTTCAATTAGCTCAGGAAGTACAACGCAAAACACCTTTTATGGGAATATGTGTTAAAATGTTGCACAGTAAGTGGACCTTTTGTATTTGTAAAGTTATTTTGTGGTGATATGAAAGTAGAGTTTTTGAGGTTTCCAAAACTGTATTGCACGCTGTGATTATGAATGGTTACAGAGCGTCGGGACAGCTGTACACATTTCCCCTCTGCTGCATCAATCGACTCTAGGGGGTTAAACACAGTGTGTCAATCTAAGTAACATATTAAAGCTAGAGATATGATTTTTTTTGTTGCATTGGATGCGTCTCAATCCTCCGCATCTGCCGATGTCGTGAAAGGTGGCAGAGCTAGAGCGGTGGTTGGACAGACCTTGAGACATCCTGAAAAATCGGTATTCTCACAAAAACATCCGTAGCATCTGAATGATTTGACCTACAAACTATTATGACCATTCTATTGACAGGGGAGACTCACAAACACGATGTTGGTCTCAGTTTTGCTCTAGAACCCCACAAGTATCGGGACTCTTGAAGTCGGCACCGTCAATGTGCCAACTTCTGTTTGGAGCATCCGAACCGTTTGGGCTACAAACTCATGTGACCCCACTGTGAAAAGGGTAGCTTCTCCGTTTTGCTCTTACTCGTCTGAAGGTAAACGGTATCGGTTTTAAAAAATTAATGGAAGTATGAAGTTAGTTTTGTGCCTAGCCAATAAAGGGCTTAAATACTGTAGGTGTAAAACATATATATATATTTTTCTTATATTGGCTGGATATAAGACAAACACTTCAAAACCTTGATTCTTAAGATGTATTTCTTGACTGTCTTTTTTGCCAATGATATGTTATTTAATGCATTTCTCTGGGCTATAGTTGTAAAGGCCAAATTCAATATTTCCTCAAACGTCAAATATTCCCCCCCCCCCCCCCCACACACACAAAACAGAGCCATGGGATGCACTAGATGGCAAACAGGGCTCCGTCTTAGTACACACTCATTCATGACCAGTGATCACTAATCTGTGTTAACCCAATCCACCCCAATCTCTACTCTTTAGTGGACTGGTCAGGGAGGGAGGAAAGGAGGGAAGAAAGCTAGGAAGGAAGAAAGCTAGCAGGGATGGAAGGAGGGGGGGATGCAAGGAGCAGAGGAAAGTAGCATCTTGAATTATTGAAACAAGAATGAGAATCCCACTACTAGCCTAATTCCCAGCCTGATGTTTGTTCCATATGAGGCATGCGATCAGTCACGCCTCACTAAACTGTTGCCTTCTGAAGAGGGAGGTAGGGGTGGAGAGGTAGAGAGATTTGTCAAAAAGCATCCCCCTCTACTGGACCAGCTGAAAAACAGCTTCACCTCTCTTGTCTGTGAAACTCAATAATAGACTGTGTGATCTGATACAGTGCCTTCAATAAGTATTCAACCCCTTCGTTATGGCAAGCCTAAATAAGTGCAGGAGTAAAGATTTGCTTAACAAACTCTGTGTGCAATGTTTAACATGATTTATGAAGGACTACCTCATCTCAGTACCCCACACATACAATGATCTATCAGGTCCCTCAGTCCAGCAGTGAATTTCAAACATAGGTTCAACCACAAAGACCAGGGAGGTTTTCCAATGCCTTGCAAAGAAGGGAACCTATAAGTAGATGGGTAAAAAAAAGCAGACATTGAATGTCACACCCTGATCTGTTTCACCTGTCTTTGTGCTCGTCTCTACCCCCCTCCAGGTGTCGCCCATCTTCCCCATTATCCCCAGTGTATTTATACCTGTGTTCTCTGTTTGTCTGTTGCCAGTTTGTTTTGTTTGCCAAGCCTACCAGCGTTTTTCCCCTTGCTCCTGACTTTTTCTAGTTCTTGTTTTCCTGGTTTTGACCATTCTTTCTGCCCTAAGCCTGCCTGCCATCCTGTACCTTGTCCCACCACACTGGATTACTGACCTCTGCCTGCCTGCGACCTGTCTTTTTGCCTGCCCCATGTTCTAGTAATACACTTTTGTTACTTCGACACTGTTTGCATCTGGGTCTTTCCTAAAATGTGATATAACTTCACCATGCTTAAAGGGATATTCTATACACCTAGTCACTACAAAGAAACAGGCGTCCTTCCTAACTCAGTTGCCAGAGAGGAAGGAAACTGCTCAGGGATTTCACCATGGGGCTAATAGTGACTTTAAAACAGTTAGACTTTAATGGCTGTGATAGGAGAAAGCTGAGGATGGATTAATGACATTATAATTTAGGTTATTATTGTGGAGTAACTAGAGTGAAAAGGGAAGAAAGCCTGTACAGAATAAAAATATTCCAAAACATGCATCCTGTTTGCAATAAGGCACTAAAGTAAAATTGCAAAAAATGTGGCAAAGAAATGTACTTTATGTCCTGAATACAAGAGTACCACTCTTCATATTTTCAAGCATGGTGGGGGCTGCATCATTTTATGGGTATGCTTGTCATTGGCAATGGATTTCTTTAAGGATACAAATAAATGGAATAGAGCTAACTAAGCATTGGTAAAATCCTAAAGGAAAACGTTGTTCAGTCTGCTTTCCAACAGACACTGGGTGACAAATTCACCTTTCAGCAGAACAATAACCTAAATATGCTTGGCCAAATATGCACTGAAGTTGTTCACCAGTATGGCATTGAATGTTCCTGAATGGCCTACTTACAGTTTTGACTTGAATCGGCTTGAACATCTATGGTAAGACTTCAAAATGTCTGTCGAGCAATGATCAACAGCCAACTAATAATAATAATAATAATAATAATAATAATAATGCAAATATTGTACACTCCAGGTGTGCAAAGCTCTTAGAGGCTTACCCATAAAGACTCGCTGCTGTAGTCATTGCCAAAGGTGATTGTAACATGTATTGACTCATGTGTGTGAATACTTATCATTAGGGAATTGTGTGTAGATTGGTGAAAAAAAAAATGCAGTTTCTGAGAACTGTACATCACTGGTGAATAAAAGTCACATCAGGCTGAGAATGTAGAATACTGTAGACACAAACACACACACAGCTTGGCCTTTCTGTGGTTCTTTGCTGGGATTATCTCAGAGACAGAAGAAGACACAAACAATATGGTTGTACGTGTGCGTGCATGCAAGTGTGCACGTGTACGTTTGTGGGAGTGTGTGTGTGTGCGAGCTTGCGCTCGTGCGTGAGCGAGTTCCTGGGAACAGCAGGACAACGTGCTGGTATGCCAGCACAGCCTGTTAAAGCCAGTAATCCCTATGCCCTCCACTGTGCCATTGTGTGTTCAGTACAATAGACGGGTTGACCGAGTACGTCACGGAAATGATGTGCGTGCATAGATATGGCCAGGTAGCGTACATTGTTATGCATCAGATAGCTAGCAACAATGACAAGCCGCTGCCGTGTGGGGAATTGTAGGTGGCTAGTCTCAGCTTGTTCCATCTTGTTACTGACACCATCTTTTTGTTTTGACTGATGCCATGTCTATGCTAATATGGCTAACCGAAACTGTAATCATGTATTTGAAAGACAACAAGTGCTCATTGTGCAAATGTACAAATGTTTTACTGCATAGTTAAGCACGTGTTGGTTATGTTGCTAAACAGTGTCTATAGGCGGCACTATATATACAAAATGATGTGGACACGCCTTAAAATTTCAGCCACACCCGTTGCTGACAGGTGTACAAAATCGAGCGCACAGCCGTACCATCTCCATTGACAAACATTGGCAGTACAATGGCCTTACCGAAGAGGCCAGTGACTTTCAACGTGGCACCGTCATAGGATGCAACCTTTCCAGCAAGTCAGTTTGTCATTTCTGCCCTGCTAGACTTGCATCGATCCACTGTAAGTGCTGTTAGCGCTTAAAAATCATCTGTCCTTAGTTGCAACACTTACTACTGGGTTCAAAACTGCCTCTGGAAGCAATGTCAGCACAAGAACTGTTCGTCCAGAGCTTCATGAAAAGGATTTCCATGGGCGAGCAGCCACACACAAGCCTAAGATGACCACGAGCAATGCCAAGCGTCGGGCTAGTGTGGTGTAAAGCTCGCCGCCATCGGACTCTGGAGCAGTGGAAACGCATTCTCTGGAGTGACGAATCACGCTTCACCATCTGGCAGTCCGACGGTCGAATCTGGGTTTGGCGGATGCCAGGGGAACGCTACCTGCCCCAATGCATAGTGGCAACTGTAAAGTTTGGTGGAGGAATAATGGTCTGCGGCTGTTTTTCCATGGGTCGGGCTAGGCCCCTTAGTTCCAGTGCAGTAAAATCTAAACGCTACAGCATACAATGACATTCTAGACAATTCTGTGCTTCCAACTTTGTGGCAACAGTTTGGGGAAGGACCTTTCCTGTTTCAGCATAACAATGCCCTGTGCACAAAGCGAGGTCCATACAGAAATGGTTTGTCTAGATCGGTGTGGAAGAACTTGACTGACCTGCACAGAGCCCTGACCTCAATCCCATCAAACATCATTGGGATAAATTGGAAAGCCAACTGCGAGCCAAGCCTAATCGCCCAACATCAGTGCCTGACCTCATTAATGCTCTTGTGGATGAATGGAAGCAAGTCCCCGCAGCAATGTTCCATCATCTAGCGGAAAGCCTTCCCAGAAGAGTGGAGGCTATTTTAGCAGCAAAGGGGGGAACAACTCCATATTAATGCCCATGATTTTGGAATGAGATGTTAGACGAGCAGGTGTCCACATACTTTTGGTAATGTAGTGTATTTTAGAAATCATGAAAAGGGTGATTTGGCGTCCTCTTGTGATCTTCCTGAATATCTCCCTACTGCTCTCTGCTTCATCAAACCATCTAGATCATATCAGAATGCTCAATATAACTTAGTTGTGTTCAACTGGAATGCTGATGGAATTTACAACCTTGAATGCCCTATGGAAAATTCACAGTGAAGCTCAGATGTCCCAGGTTTCAAACCCGGACAGACCTCGCTGAAAAGGCGGGCCACACTGTAGTCTCATTCACAAGTCTAACCTTTACCCTAGAAGCCTTGTGTCTTGTCTTACATCACTCCATCTACTCAGACTCTGCTCTCGCAGCGTTTCCTGTAAAAGGTTAGGCAGAGCTGATGATGGACGCCACTGTGTGCTTCACTGGCCAACGGGCTTTCATCTACACAGATCTGGGGGATGTGTATTAGTATGGCATACAATGGAAAATGTTTTGTGATGGGACTCGAAAATTGGCATTTGTGATTGGGATTAGTGTTTGTTGTTGATATTTCAGGTCGTCCTTGTTTGTCGACTTTCATCCAATCGGCGCATATTGATCATGACCCTGCTGCAAGATGACAAAATGTCCCCTCCAATAGCTGTGTTGACTTGACAGGCAGCAGGGTCAAGGCAAATTCCATTAAGCAATTAATGATCATTGAATTAAAAGATGATTTTTCAGTTCATTAATGACATTTTAATTCACTTCCTGAAGGGACGGACGTTGACACCCACGCCCGGGTAGGCATCATGCGTGTTCTGAATAGAGTGATTCAGACTTGTATTTGCAAATGAAACTGACCCTGATAAGATACTGATATTGGAGGCGAACTGTACAAAAAGTCACGGACAATTTCTCTCAACAAAGAAAGACCATATGTGCGTACTTCTCTCTCATACACAAGCAATCACAGTGAATCTATCTTTTAAATGTCTACAGGTTTTAGCTCTCAGACAAACAGCATAGTTGGAGTGTGTCCCCTTTGTTTGTCCACTTAGGATGAAAAAGTAAAAAAATGAAGGGTAGTGATGAAAAAAGCCATTAAGCTCAGACTAAGTTACCGTTATATAACCGCTTAGTTACATACAAACAGTTATCAAAACACAAGCCCGTCGGGATTGTCATAGCTGCTCACTGGTTGTGATAGAAACAAGGAGGCCAACAGAATGGCAAACAAAGCAAGTAGTTAGAAGCTGAAAGAGGGAGACAATGGGGACGAAAAAAGAGCGAGAGAAAGCATTAAGCCTATATATATATACTCTATCTCTTCTACTGAGTCTATATGGGATAGCAGGGGTTGTTGAGGCCGGGCACAATTATGGGCATGCCTAGTAACCGTCACTGCTCGCACAGACATGATCCACTGAGATGGAATTTAACAGAACAGCAAATAGTTGCTGTCTCTTTGCTTGTATTACTCACCATAGGCTGCCTCTCCTTCAGTGCTAAACCACATACCTCACTGGCTAATTATTATATAAAGCTATGCAATACTAGCTTTATGTTGTTCATCTTTTAGTGGTCTTCTTCTCACCTATTCCTCACAACTAAGCTTTCTCTGAGCACTGGATGGATTGTGTTCAACTGAGTGACTTTGTTTACGTGTAATCTACATTCTCAACCATGTAGAAAACCCATTTCTCATTCCTCCTCTCCTCTCGCCAGTCAGTGGCTCATGCCAACTTTCCTCTGCTCTCCTCTCTCCTTGCAGCACGTGACATCACATCGAAAGCTGTCTGTATCCCTTTCTCTTCTCTCTGCATCCCTCTCTCCTCTGCACCCCCCCCCTCCTCTGCATCCCCCCATCTCCTCTGCACCCCCCCATCTCCATCCCCCCCTCCGTTCCTCTCATCATCCCTCGTCTTACTGCATTCTTTCTGACGGGAGGGGACAGTGAAAATGGGAGAGTGGTATCAGTCAGCAGAGGCAGTCCCAATCTATCAGGGAAAGAGTGAATCGGTTCACTCCCCCTGCCTGCCATCTTAGTTCTGCTTCAAGTCCTTTTCCCTTCAATCAAGGAGGCAGACCATGTGACTTTCTGCATGAGCTGGTGCCCACCGATGGCGAAAGAGAGTGAGAAAGCGAGAGAGACAACAGGGAGTGAGTGGGAGAGGTACAGAGAGGAGAGTGGTAGAGGAAGAGACAGGAGAGGGGAAAGAGCAGCTTGCATGCGTGTGTGTGTGTGGGGGGGGGGGATAATTTACCACACGGGCATTCTATTTTTACCAGGCTGTGACTACCTCCACCATGACAGAGCAGTGAGATCTGTCTTGCAGTACTTACAGATCAGACTCTCGCGGACTGTTAGGACGTAGTCATGTCAGTGTTCCACAGCACAGCCCACACTCAGTCTTACACAGAGCTACAAACACACACACGCGCGCACACACACACACACACACACACACACACACACACACACACACACACATTGAGGGGGAGGATCCCTCTCAATACAGGAATGTAAACAAACAGGACCACTGAGTTACTGTGTGTGTGTCCTCTTTATCACTTTCTTTCTCTCCCTCTCCCTCCTCCTCGACCCCACCCCCACCCACCCTCCATAAGGAACATGATTGTTCTGAGGGCACAGGAGCGCTCCACTGGCCTAAACTTGTCCCAGCAAGAAAACATTGCTCCCAAGTTCTGTTTACAATCTTTACCTCATTCAACATGGGGGAAAGCCACATATGCGAGTTAGCAATAGCTAGTAAGTTGTTGTGCAGTCTTCTTGAGATACAGTTTAAAGTACCCTGAATATTGAGTCAGGAAAACACTGTAAAGCAGTTGGACTTTTTTTTAACAGCACATGCTAAACAAATATGTGGATACCATCAAACCTTTACAGCAGCAAAGACACTAGAGATCACATGAGAGAGCGATAGAGATGGGTGGACTTACCCGGGCAAGCGCAGCCTCCAACAGACATCTTCTCACATGTTGTAGGTCTCTGCTCTGCTGGAAACAGCTGCCTTCAGTCCTCCCTCCGTACGCATGGACACACTGGACACATGCAAAGAGAAAGAAACAAGGAGAAGAGTGAGGAAAAAAAAAGGTGTAGAACAGCAGGGAATATAATGAAACAAAACTGGATCGGAACTCTCTCACTTTCTCTCGCTGAGAATCAGGAAGCAGGAAATAGAGTGCACTGGTTGGTTCATGAATATGCTAATTGCAACACTGGTGGGCGGAGAAAGATATGAGAGAGGAGACAAACCATAGGTCTCTTGAAATTGCTTATTGTGGCAAACGTATCAGTGACTATGCTTATACAGCGCAGCAACGTGATTATACAGGGCAACAGACGGGGCAATCTCCTGTTGTTTTTCCAAAATGTATGATGTCGTGCAGAGGCTATGTGCTTCGCGAACATTGATCAGCCAGTGCCGGCTCTCGTATTTAATTGGTGGCCTTAAATGTGCAGTTCATTGATTTGAGCGTCCATTTGTAATGTTCATTCGTGTAAATAGGGATAACCTCAAAACACTCCCTCTCACTCTCTCCCTTGTCCTCCCTCTGTTTTGTATCTGTGTGTAGAACAGCAGTGTTAATCACTACAGTCAGCATCGATTAAAAATGCAAAGCCCTCCCGGAGCACTGCGACACTGGAGACCAATGAGACACACAGACACATACACAAGTGGGAGAAGCTGTAAGAGGACGGGCTCATTGTAATGGCTGGAATGGAATAAATGGACCGGAGGCAAACATGTGGTTTCCATATTTTTGATGCGTTTGATACAGTTCCATTAATTCCATTCCAGCCTTTACAATGAGCCCGTCCTACTATAGCTCTTCCCACCAGCCTCCTCTGACAAACGCAAACAGACATACACGCTACCGTTCAAAAGTTGAGTAGCTTAACTTAGAACTCATACGACGCTGTGTTCTACTCCCTTCACAGAACAGCGCAAACGGGCTCTACCCAGAATAGAAAGAGGAGTGGGAGGCCCCGGTGCACAACTGAGCAAGAGGATAAGTACATGAGTGTGTCTAGTTTGAGAAACAGACGCCTCACAAGTCCTCGACTGGTAGCTTCATTAAATAGTACCCGCAAAACACCAGTCTCAACGTCAACAGTGAAGAGGCGAGTTCCTCTGTCCAGTGTCTGTGGTCTATTGCCCATCTTAATCTTTTCTTTTTATTGGCCAGTCTGAGATATGGCTTGAGACTGGTGTTTTGCAGGGTACTATTTAATGAAGCTGCCAGTTGAGGACTTGAGAGGCGTCTGTTTCTTCAGCTTGTTGGCAATTTCTCGCATGGAATAGCCTTAATTTCTCAGAACAAGAATAGACTGATGAGTTTCAGAAGAAAGTTATTTGTTTCTGGCCATTCTGAGCCTGTAATCAAACCCACAAATGCTGATGCTCCAGATACTCAACTAGTCTAAAGAAAAACCAGTTTTATTGCTTCTTTAATCAAACAACAGTTTTCAACTGTGCTAACATAATTGCAAAAGGGTTTTCTAATGGTCAATTAGCCTTTTAAAATAATAAACTTGGATTAGCAAACACAACGTTCCATTGGAACACAAGAGTGATGGTTTCTAAAAATGGGCCTCTGCACACCCATGTGGATATTGCATTTTTTTTTTTTTTTTTTTTTTTTCACCTTTATTTAACCAGGTAGGCTAGTTGAGAACAAGTTCTCATTTGCAACTGCGACCTGGCCAAGATAAAGCATAGCAGTGTGAACAGACAACAACACAGAGTTACACATGGAGTAAACAATAAACAAGTCAATAACATGGTAGAAAAAAGAGAATCTATATACAATGTGTGCAAAAGGCATGAGGTAGGCAATAAATCGAATAATTACAATTTAGCAGATTAACACTGGAGTGATAAATCATCAGATGATCATGTGCAAGAAGAGATACTGGTGTGCAAAAGAGCAGAAAAGTAAATAAATAAAAGCAGTATGGAGGTGAGGTAGGTAAATTGGGTGGGTAGTTTACAGATGGACTATGTACAGCTGCAGCGATCGGTTAGCTGCTCGGATAGCAGATTTTTAAAGTTGTTGAGGGAGATAAAAGTCTCCAACTTCAGAGATTTTTGCAATTCGTTCCAGTCGCAGGCAGCAGAGAACTGGAAGGAAAGGCGTCCATAATCAGCCGTTTCCAGCTACAATAGTCATTTACAACATTAACAATGTCTACACTGTATTTCTGATCAATTTGATGTTACTTTAAATGGATAAAGAAAATTTGCTTTTCTTTCAAAAACAAGGATATTTCTAAGTGACCACAAACTTCTGAACGGTAGTGTATACAGTTGAAGTCAGAAGTTTACATACACCTTAGCCAAATTTGAACTCAGTTTTTCAATATTCCTGACATTTGATCCTAGTAAAAATCCCCTGTCTTAGGTCAGTTAGGATCACCACTTTATTTTAAGAATGTGAAATGTCAGAATAATAGTAGAGAATGATTTATTTCAGCTTTTTATTTCTTTCATCACATTCCCAGTGGGTCAGAAGTTTACATACACTCAATTAGTATTTGGTAGCATTGCATTTAAAAATTGCTTAACTTGGGTCAAATGTTACAGGTAGCCTTCTACAAGCTTCCCACAATAAGTTGGGTGAATTATGGCCCATTCCTCTGACAGAGCTGGTGTAACTGAGTCAGGTTTGTAGGCCTCCTTCCTTGCACACACTTTTTCAGTTTCAGCCCACAAATGTTCTATGGGATTGAGGTCAGGGCTTTGTGATGGCCACTCCAATAACTTGACTTTGTTGTTCTTCAGCCATTTTGCCACAACTTTGGAAGTATGCTTGGGGTCATTGTCCATTTGGAAGACCCATTTGCGACCAAGCTTTAACTTCCTGACTGATGTCTTGAGATGTTGCTTCAATATAGCCACATAATTTTCCTCCCTCATGATGCCATCTATTTTGTGAAGTGCACCAGTCCCTCCTGCAGCAAAGCACCCTCACAACATGATGCTTCCACCCCTGTGCTTCACGGTTGGGATGGTGTTCTTCGGCTTGCAAGCCTCCTCCTTTTTCCTCCAAACATAACGATGGTCATTATGGCCAAACAGTTCTATTTTTGTTTCATCAGACCAGAGGACATTTCTCCAAAAAGTATGCTCTTTGTCCCCATGTGCAGTTGCAAACCGTAGTCTGGCTTTTTTATGGTGGTTTTGGAGTAGTGGCTTCTTCCTTCCTGAGCGGTATGACGGCTGCGTGGTCCCATGGTGTTTATACTTGCGTACTAGTGTTTATACAGATGAATGTAGTACCTTCAGGCATTTGGAAATTGCTCCCAAGGATGAACCAGACTTGTGGAGGTCTACATTTTTTCCCCCTGAGGTCTTCGCTGATTTCTTCAAGATTTTCCCATGATGTCAAGCAAAGAGGCACTGAGTGTGATGGTAGAACTTGAAATACATCCACAGGTACACCTCCAATTGACTCAAATTAGCCTATCAGAATTTTCCAAGCTGTTTAAAGGCACAGTCAACTTAGTGTATGTAAACTTCTGAACCACTGGAATTGTGATACAGTGAGTTATTAGTTACAAAATCTGTCTGTAAACAATTGTTGGAAAAAATTACTTGTGTCATGCACAAAGTAGATGTCCTAACCGACTTGCCAAAACAAGAGTTTGTTGAAAAGAAATGTGTGGAGTGGTTGAAAAACAATTTTTATTGACTCCAACCTAAGTGTATGTAAACTTTCGACTTCAACTGTATATATATATATAAAAAAAAAATAACACACACAAGGTAGCAGTTGTAAATGAGAACTTGTTCTCAACTAGCTTACCTGGTGAAATAAAGGTGAAATAAAATGTTTTAAACGCACACGCTAGTGTAACAGTATAGCTTCCGTCCCTCCTCGCCCCTACCTGGGCTCGAACCAGGGACCCTCTGCACACATCGACAACAGCCACCCTCGAAGCATCGTTACCCATCGCGCCACAAAAGCCGCGGCCATTGCAAAGCAAGGGGAACAACTACTTCAAGGTCTCGGAGCGAGTGACGTCACCGATTGAAACGCTATTAGCTCGCACCACCGCTAACTAGTTAGCCATTTCACATCGGTTACACTAGCGCTCTCCTCTCTTTAGCCTCCCCTCTCTCCATCAAGCGTGTCTGCTCTCTAACCCAATAATCTTAGTCCACCACACACACGTGCACAGACAGACAAACAGACACACACACACACTCCTCTGAGCCCCTTGTCTACTCTTCCTCGCTCCACTACATGATATCTTAGGAACATCAAGAATGGTGAGGAGAGAATATTAAATCAAACACACACACACACTCGCAGTGACACACACATATACTCAAAGTAGGAGTGGGGCTCCTCTCCACAAGCTACAGCTCTTTGTTATCCATCAGTCAGGATCAATACGTTGAGGAAACACAACAACCATTTTACAAAAACGTCACAGTGGGACACGACATTCTCTACAGGCTATCAAGCGCCGTGTCGATGACCGAGCCATCAGAGCTGAATGTCATACATGCGGTTAGACACATTTCTGAGGAACTACCACCACCCTCCCTGAGGCCTTTACTGTCAGTCCTCACATCTCTCTCTCTTAGATCGCTCTACTCTGTTTCCTCTCTCTCCCCTTCTCTCTCACTCTCTCTCTCAGTCCAGCCAGACCAAAACAGAATTATCTCAGCTGGCAGTAGAACGGTTTTTGAAATGGCGTACTGAGAACAAAGGCATAGATGAGTATTTTCACACACACACACACACACAGAGTGTTTGTGTGTCTGTATGTGTGTTTGTGTTAGTGTGTCTGTTTGCATGTACAGTACGTCTGTGTGTCTGTCTCCACTGCAGCTTTGGAGAAATGGCTCCCGTTTATATACCAGGTAGGCTTTAAGCCTAGAGATATACACTTCACCGCTGACTGCACAAACAGGCAATGTTTATCGCACCGGCGCTCACACTCACCCGCCGAAGCAGCTTTTCCGAAAACAAAGATGGTGTCGCTCTGTCATAAAGGCATGCAGCAACAGCACAGCAGTCATGTCAGAGGAGGAGTCAAGTATTTGCACAAACACAACTGAATGAGAGGCCTCACGCAACATGTAAAAGAACATGTTGACCTCTGGAGGTAAACAAAACACTCATTGTGAACATTACATTTTACACACCCAAAATAAGGACTTTGGCATAGTCTAGCCTGAGAGGCATGACATCCATCTCCCAGGCACCAGTCCATCTCAGGTGAGGTCACACAATCATTCTTGCCTCTCCTCTTTGTCGGTCTGTCTACTTGGCACCTCACTACACAAACAGGCACACGTACACACACACGCTATCCATGCTTACCTTCCCCCCCCTCCCCCCTTTTGTCTCCTCCGGTCTTCTGTCCTTGGCTGTAGAAACACCAGAGCCAGTTCACTATAACATCCACCAGGTCAACCGCAAAGAAAAATAGACCGCCAGAAACAGAGAGAGATGTAATGGATCGCGGAGGTATGGAGACAGCTAGCTCTTCGATGGTATAAATATGACGCAGAGGCAGCAGCCAGAGTCACTTCTTTCCTCTCCTCTCCTCCACCCCATCCCTCCATACCCACGAGAGAGGGCACTGTATCCATGGCAACTACAGAGCAGCAGTAAGCTGTGGTTGCTGAGCGCGCTGGGGCACAGCAGTGTTCTCTCCCAGATCCCCCCCTCCCCACACACACCTACTCTCTCTCGCTCTTTAATGAGCACACTATCTCGGTCTGTTCCTGACATGCACACAGCCTGTGTGATTCCCTCTAGTCCTCCAGAGCAGCAGTGAATGTCCTAATGATGACAGACTACCACACTACAAGGGAACCTAATTTAGGGTCCCCCTCCCTCCATCTGCCCTTCTGAAGATGTTTTTGTGAGGTATGTAATCTCTGGAAAGAGGCTGGTCTTTGGCAATCATGCCATGTCAAGTTTTTTATTTATTTTTATCAATCGATGATGAGAAGGTTGAAGGTCTTCACGGGTCCAAAAAGTTGTGCAAAAGAAAAAAGACCCGGGGCAGAGGGACAAGTTAGAATTTTGGACCTGTTCTGGTCCTGGGTCCAGTATTCAGGTTAGCGTACCATGAGGGTCCAAAATTCAACTTGTCCCTCGGGTCCAAGTCAGGTTGAGTTGTCAATTGTCATGGATCAGGTCTATGTAAGTAGAGCTGATATATACCCGAGTGGACCCCTACGAACCTGACCACAGCTCTTTATAGCTTACATACTGTGGGGCAAATTAGCTGAATAACGTTTTATTTGTCACTCAGGTCCGATCTGGTCGGGTCTCTTTTTTTGAAAATCATTCGGTTCGAGTAGAATATCCACAGCTCCAGTTCATGTCAGGTACAACTTTTTGGATCAGTGAAGAATTAGATTAGGCTATAGGCCTAGTAGTAGCCTAGCCTACCTTAACCATGCCTACTGCTGTTGATGAAGTAAGTAAATTAATAATTCTTACAAAACCACATTTATTACTGTTTTACTACAGTAATAAATGTGGGACAAGTTAGAATTAGTGATCATCATTATAAGTACACAAATTGTACTATCGGACAAGGTATCCCCCTTTCCCTAGTAGGCCTACTCCAGCTACACATACTTCATAAATATGTCAGTTTTTTTTGCATAAGCTAAGCTTTGACGATCATCACACAGTTGGCTACACTAATTCCATCCTAAAGCTTACCGTATGCTTGCCAGTCAAAACAGCTCGTGCATATACAGTATTATTACTTTTTTTTGTTCGTTTTGGTCTTCGGCAGGGTTTTTTTCAGCTGCTCCAGCACACCAAAAATGTTCTTGAGGCAAGTCGAGTATCAGTTGCCGAAGTCTACGCCCCTTCGTCAGTGATTGGTCAACAGTACTACTCCAAACTGGAGTGGGAACATTAACTGTTTGTTGTCATTCAACGAGAGATGACTAGTTTTCATGAAACATTTTTTGCACTTGAGAAAAACTACACCAAACATCTTAGTTTTTATTTAATCTTTTTATTTATTTATATACATTACGAGTCAAAAGTTTGGACACACCTACTCATTCCAGGGTTTTTATTTATTTTTACTATTTTCTACATTATAGAATAACAGTGAAGACATCAAAACTGAAATAACACATATGGAATCATGTAGTAACCAAAAAAGTTTTAAAAAATGAAAATATATTTTATATTTTTGATTCTTAAAAGTAGCCACCCTTTGTCTTGATGACAGCTTTGCACACTCTTGGCATTCTCTCAACCAGCTTCACCTGGAATGCTTATCCAACAGTCTTGAAGGAGTTCCCACATATGCTGAGAACTTGTTGGCTGCTTTTCCTTCACTCTGCGGTCTGACTCATCCCAAGCCATCTCAATAGGGTTGAGATCCGGTGATTGTGGAGTCCAGGTCATCTGATATAGCCCTCTCCTTGGTCAAATAGCCCTTACACAGCCTGGAGTTGTGTTTGGTCATTGTCCTGTTGAAAAACAAAAGATAGTCCTACTAAGTGCAAACCGGATGGGATGGTGTATCGCTGCAGAATGCTGTGGTAGCCATGCTGGTTAAGTGTGCCTTGAAATCTAAATAAAGCACAGACAGCGTCACCAGCAAAGCACCCCCGCATTATCACACCTCCTCCTCCGTGCTTCACGGTGGTAACCACACATGCGGAGATCATCTGTTCACCTACTCTGCGTCTTACAAAGACACGGCGGTTGGAACCAATAATCTCAGATTTGGACTCATCAGACCAAAGGAAGATTTACACCGGTCTAATATCCATTGCTCGTGTATCTTAGCCCAATCAAGTCTCTTCTGAATAATAGGAAATGTGAACTATTTGCATTGAAAAGATGTGACTTGAACTCAAAATGTAATATTCCTGTAAAGGACGTGATAACATATCTTGGAATTAAAGTTGGCAAAGATCAAAAAGAAAAGGACAATTTAAATGTATCTCCTATTGTAGATAAAAATGGAAAGAGATTTAACTCCTGGTTAATAAGAGATCGTAATTGTACTTTTATCCAAATCTGAAGGTTTGTCCAGATTAGTTTATACCTCCTTTGTCAACTAAACTAAAATGGTTGATACAAAATCATTTAAATTGATATGAAGAATAAACCTTATTGTTTAAGAAAATAGGTCCTATGTAACACCCAAGGTGAGTGAGTGTTGAACGCTCTGGATTTTAAAACCTCTAACAGAATCTTTAAGATCAAAGAGATCCACAATGATCAAAGAAATAATAATTGCATTTGGAATATATTCCCTAATTTAATATTCCAACAGGTCGGTGGTCTGGGGTTCTTAGTCAAATGCAATTTTGATTTGGGTAAAATCACTATTACAGTCACTACAGAGATACAGTTGCCGGAAAAAACTCAGTTGCAAGAGAGGAAGGAAACCGATCAGGGATTTCACCATGAGGCCAATGGTGACTTTAAAACAGTTACAGAGTTTAATGGCTGTGATAGGATAAAATGGAGGATTGATCAACAACATTGTAGTTCCACCACAATATTAACCTTATTGATAGAGTGAAAAGAAGGAAGCCTGTTCAGAATACAAATATCCCAAAACATGCATCTTGTTTGCATGAAGGCACTAAATTAATACTGCAAAAAATGGGGCAAAGCAATTAACTTTTTGTCATGAATACTGTCACATCTGCTCCTGCTACACCCTCTGGTGTTCCTCCGGTGTCTTCTTGACCTGCAATTGTGTGGTTGGAGACAGGTGTGCTGGAGTCAGAGCAGATCCCTACCAGCTGCAACTCGTTCCATAATCAAGACCTCTACAAATACTCAGTCCTGCCACTTCCACTCTGCCATATTGTAATCTCTGCTCAGTCAGTTCATGATTCTAGCCATTTATGATTATTCAAGATCCTGTTACTCTGCCTGACCCTGTTTATCCTCTCATTGCAGTTACCGCTCTGGCTCCTGTTCCACATTTCACCACCCAACTACCGTGCTCAGGATTTTACTCCCCACCACTACCTTGGATTCCCCTCAGGACCTGTTTACCCTGTTCTACTCAGCTAACTCCAACCTCAGTCTCCACATCTGGTTTTTATGCAACTTATCCAAGCTTCCCCGGAGCTGTACTCCATATCTCCCTGTGTAACAATAAATATTTTGGTTCATTCATCCCTGTTTCCTCATCTGAGTCTGCTCTTGGGTTGCCGAGTGTCGCTCAACTTAACAAATAAAGTGGTAAGTTTGGGTCAAATCCAATAAAACAAATACTGAGTACCAGTAAAGACTGGGAAGTTTTTCAGGATAAAAAAGAAATGGAGCTAAGCACAGGCAAAATCTTAGAAAGGAATTCTGGTTCAGTCTGCTTTCCACCAGACACTGGGATATTAATTCACCTTTCAGCATGACAACCTAAAACACAATTCCAAATATACATTGGCGTTGCTTACCAAGAAGACAGTCAATGTTCCTGAGTGGCCGATTTACTGTTTTGACTTAAATCCATGTCACGTCTACTCCCGCTCCCCCTCACTGGCGCTGTTTGTCGCCAGTTTATTCATAATTACGCACACCTGCCAACGGGCAAGTGTCTTCACTGACATTTACAACCTGTCCCTGGCTGATACCATGTTTCAAGCACACCACTATAGTCCCTGTGCCTAAGAACACTAAGGTAACCTGCCTAAATGACTACCGACCCGTAGCACTCAAGAAGTCTGTAGCCATGAAGTGCTTTGAAAGGCTGGTCATGGCTCACATCAACACCATTATCCCAGAAACCCTAGATCCACTCTTAATTTGCATACCACCCCAACAGATCCACAGATGATGCAATCTCTATTGCACTCCACACTGCCCTTTCCCACCTGGACAAAAGGAACACCTATGTGAGAATACTATTCATTGACTACAGCTCAGCGTTCAACACCATAGTGCCATCAAAGCTCATCACTAAGCTAAGGACCCTGGGACTAAACACCTCCCTCTGCAACTGGATACTGGACTTCCTGATGGGCCGCCCCCAGGTGATAAAGGTAGGCAACAACACATCCGCCACGCTGATCCTTAACATGGGGGCCCCTCAGAGGTGTGTGCTCAGTCTCCTATTGTTATACCTGTTCACTCATGACTGCATGGCCAGGCATGACTCCAACACCATCAAGTTTGCCGATTACACAACAGTGGTAGGCCTGATCACTGACAACGATGAAACAGCCTATAGGGAGGAGGTCAGGATAACAACCTCTCCCTCAACATGATCAAGACAAAGGAGATGATTGTGGACTACAGGAAAAGGAGGACTGAGCACGCACTCATTCTCATCGACAGAGCTGAAGTGGAGTAGGTTGAGAGCTACAAGAGACTCACCTGGATTCCATCACCTTCCTGATTACCTCCCCTATATCTGTCACTCCCTTTGGTTTTTTCCCCAGGCTTTATTGATTCTGTTCGTGTTTTATGTCTGTACCATACTCGTGTTTCTTGTTTTGTTCCATGTTTCATTTATTAAATTCACTCCCTGTTATTGCTTCCTGACTCCTAGCGTACCCGTTACAATCCTGTTTGAAAATCTATGGCAAGACCTGAAAATGGTTGTCGAGCAATGATCAACAACCAATTTGAAATAGAATTATTTATTTTTTAAAGAATAATGGGCAAAAGTTGCACAATCCAGGTGTGGAAAGCTCTTATAGACTTAACCAGAAAGACTTAAAGCTGTAATCGCTGCCAAAGGTACATCTACAAAGTATTGACTCAGGGGTGTGAATATTTATGTAAATGAGATATTTCTGTATTAAATTTTCAATAAATTTTCAATTCTGTCACTATGGGGTATTGTGTGTAGAAATCTATTTTATCCATTTTGATTTCAGGCTGTAACAACAAAATGTGGAATAAGTCAAGAGCTGTGTTTGAATACCCATACTACACACTTAATGTGCATATACTACATACTATATACAATTAGTTCATTTTAGTATACTGTAAACAAATAATATCGTTTCATTTGAAAGTACTAGAGCTTCACCTGTCTACCGGAAGTTGATGCCGTTGCTATGCAACCTCTTGCTAGCTTGTTAGCATAACAAATGACTAGCTAAACATTTTACAATTTCGGTTGTGTTCGTAAATTCAATCTGGAGTGCCAGAGTGCGTTAACTGGCTAACGGTGGCTAGTAACTTCCAAAAACAATTTGAGAACACCTCACTTTACTCGCCCCAGCACAGCTGGTTAGGGTGTTTTTCATGTTATCCAGAGTGTTGGTGACTGTAACTGTGCTGCTGGCAACAATTTTATTACACTTTTTTTGCCGACGTTTACTGACCCAGGCCATATTTAACGGTGCGTGAGAGTGCTCTGAAATCAGAGTAGGCAGCCAGAATTTACAATGTCCATTGAAAGCACAACGACTGTACCACCTAGCTAAGAATTATGTGAATAATCGAGTCAATAAACGTTGGTTAGTTAGTTAGATAGCAGATAGTTAATATACTGCCTGGCAAGTTTGATGTATTAGTATCCAACTAACATTAGGTAACTAGCTAACATACCGGTACATACTGCTGTCATGCTAAATGTAATAACATATATACAGCGCATTCGGAAAGGAGAGGCATGACTTTTTCCACATTTTGTTAGGTTACAGCCTTATTCTAAAATTGATTAAATAAATGTTTTTCCTCATCAATCTACACACAATACCCCAATACCCCACAAAGTGAAAACAGTTTTTTAGAAATGTTTGCAGATGAATAAAAAAAAAACAACAGAAATACCTTATTTACAAAAGTATTCATACCCTTTGCTATGAGACTCGAAGATGAGCACAGGTGCATCCTGTTTCCATTGATCAGCCTTGAGATGTTTCTAAACCTTGATTGGAGTCCACAGTTGGTAAATTCATATTATTGGACATGATTTGGAAAGGCACACATGTCTATAA
Source organism: Salvelinus fontinalis (assembly GCF_029448725.1). Taxonomy (NCBI): domain Eukaryota; kingdom Metazoa; phylum Chordata; class Actinopteri; order Salmoniformes; family Salmonidae; genus Salvelinus; species Salvelinus fontinalis. Next base: position 8,680,684 of record NC_074701.1, read on the forward strand.
AAGGTTCCACAGTTAACAGTGCATGTCAGAACAAAAACCAAGCCATGAGGTCAAAGGAATTGCCCGTAGAGCTCCGAGACAGGATTGCGTCGAGGCACAGATCTGGGAAAGGGTATCAAATAAAATCTGCAGCATTGAAGGTCCACAAGAACACAGTGTCCTCCAGCATTCTTAAATGGAAGAAGTTTGGAACCACCAAGACTCTTCTTAGAGCTGGCCGCCTGGCCAAACTGAGCAATCGGCGGAGATGGTCACTCTGACAGAGCTCTAAAGTTCCTCTGTGGAGATGGGAGAACCTTCCAGAAGGACAACCATCTCTGCAGCACTTCACTAATCAGAACTTATTGGTAGAGTGGCCAGATGGAAACCACTCCTTAGTAAAAGGCACATGACAGCTAAATCATGCAAATATAACTTGTCGGCTATAGCCGTATATAAGACAATTGCTGGGACTGCCCAGGCAGAGCTTCTGACTGACGTATACTATGGTGCATTCAGTTGATTGGAACCTCTCCAGCGCGCAGACAAATAAAGGATGGTTACTTAAAGTAATAATAATGATAAACAATAAATAAACAAATTAGAATAACAAATCAAATTATCTCTTGATAACTCCATAAGGAAATAATTGTATCACATAAGGTACTGGTAAAATAGAATAGAAACAGCTCTCTCTCTGTCCTTCTCGTGGTTCGAATCACACACAGGACTATTTATAAATTATAAACGTTTTACAATTATTTTTTAATTTATTTTTTTACATAGCCCATAAAAAAATCTATGTCTCTTTGTCTTCCTAGTGAGGTTGATCATGCCTCACCAGGAAATCAGAACAGAGGTCAAAGGTCAGTCAGCCTTATTAAGTGAGGGTTTGTTTTCCTGTACCTCAGACATTTGTTACTATTCCTTCTGCTCAAATACTGTATACTGAAATGCAGCCCTAAACTGGAAAAATGATTGTTGTTGGCTAGAAAATATTGCATATCTAAAAGATTAAAAGAAGTATCATATTGTGACGAAATCCTGCACGGAGCCTTCACCGTGCGCTGCTACTTTAAGAGCGCATGAGCAGTAAGGAAGGAGGAAATAAAGACAGCTCGTTCAGCTCTTTGGGGAGGAGTCTTAAGTGGCGCGACAGTTTGATTGTGTGTGCTATGCTGCAGAAGTTTTGTTTGTTTTCTGCGTGTGTATATTATAAAGTATTTAACTCAATCATCGGTGTGACCGTTCTAGATCGTGGTCGTTATCGTTTGGGACCGCGCCGGTAATGGATCGCATGGATTAGTAGCAACATTGTTGCGAAGCTTTAACATACAAACCATCGGACGGTCAGACAGTACACCGGCACGCCTGAAGACCACAGCTAAGATCTCTCTTGTTCTCTTTCTCTTCCCTCCATCGTTCCAGTGCTTTACCCTGCAACAGACTCTCTATTTTTCAAATGCACTTCCCGTTGAAGTTCATGAGAGCTGGACTATTATTGCCCTGCCAGAAGTATTTGGGTGGACATTTTAGTTAAGGGGAGGTTGCTTGCAAGTTGTGTATTGTTATCTGAACTGTATTTAGGTGGGGTGTACTAATGACATGTGGCCGAGAAGATTGGACATTTTTGAAGGCCTTTGTTGTGTGTATGAACACCCCCCACATTCATACGCTCTGCACTCCTCCACTGGAAGATAATACAGATTATTCCAAATCCTCTGTTGATGACTGGGTTCTTGTATGAAGTTGCTGTTAAATTGCTCTGCCATTATTATTATTATTATTATTATTATTATTATATGAGGTATTCTTGTTGGGGTTACCCCTGTGCTGTGATGTGGGTTTTATAGGGTGTGTATTCTCTTTTCTCTCCACTGGCTATCTGGTAAACAGGCTACACTCTAGGCAGTCTCTTCTGCTGATGTGTGTGGGTCTGGTAGTGGTACTCTCTCTATTCTACTCTTTTCCTTTCGGCATGGTTAATACCTGCCTGGCGCCCAAATAAATTCTTTCTTTACCCCTCTCTAATAAATACTGCTACAATATAAACTAATTCACAGAGTGTACCATATAAAGACCTTTATTGTACAGACTTAAAATTGCTATTGATGACAAATGTGTGTTTTGTGGTTGTGACCCAGAAACTATTGACAATTTATTTTGGGACTGCTCTCATGTCAGAAGATTTTTGATTGAGTTAGAATACTTTATTTTAGGGGAAACTAATTTCAATGTTCATTTGGAAAACTGATTTTGTGTTTTATTTTGACCCAACTGACACGGACCCCGATTACCTTTTCATTGTTAATTTGATTATTTTTCCTGGAAGATTTCTTTATTCAAAAGATGAAGAGAACAACCCCCTATTTAAATTGTTATTGTTTAAGATAGAACTGAATCATTACTTAGAAATGATCAGTAAAAACTAAAAAGCAGTATGTACCTTAAACTTTTTGACAAATGTAAATGTTATTTTGACTTGTAATAACCCTGTCTGCGTTAAGTTGATGTACTCGTCCATGTATTTGTCCATACATAAAGTATATGCGAGCACAAACATTCACTTCCTGTAGGCGCAAGAGGCGATGGATAGCGTAGGTGTTAAGAATGTTGGCCCAGTAATGAAAAATGTGTTGATGTGCCCTTGAACAAGGCACTTAACCCTAGTTGCTCCTGTAAATCACTCTGGATAAGAGTGTCTGCTAAATGATGAAAAGCGAACTTATGTATGCGAACACCTTTGGAACGTTTGAGCCCTACCGACTTCACTGTCCAGACCAGGGATGGGCAACTTTCATGGGGGCCACAAAAAAATCTGAACTCATCATAAGTGGCCGCAGTGGCTCATGGGTCTGTGTTACCACCACACAGATTTTTGTAATCTATTTGTGGAGCACTTACCTCTCTTAACTAAATCCATTATACTAGTAGGCTAGTGTTTTGGGGGCCCTAACCGAGATTTGGTTGAGGGAACCCCCACCTCACGGGCCAAACATTTAACTGACCACAGTCTTGACTCCAGAGAGAAATATCCTGCAATTCTACACATTTTGCCAAGGTGCACCTTGTGTATTCTACTATTCTAACAGTAAGTTGAGACCAGAGGTGCAAAGTACTTAAGTAAAAATACTTTAAGTATATGTACTTTACTATTCATATTTTTGACAACTTTTACTTCACTACATTCTTAAAGAAAATTATGTACCTTTTACTCCATACATTTTCCCTGAAACCCAAAAGTACTCGTTACATTTTCAATGCTTAGCAGCACAGGAAAATGGTCAAATTCACACACTTATCAAGAGAACAACCATGAGAAGAGAACATCTACTGCCTCTGATCTGGTGGACTCAATAAACACACATGCTTTTTTTGTAATTGATGTCTGATTGTTGGAGTGCGCCCCTGGCTATCCATAAATAAAAACAAGAGAATCGTGCAGTCTGGTTGGCTTAAGATAAGGAATAAGAAATGACGTATACTTTTACTTGTACATTGATACTTAAATTTGAGCAATTTCATGTACTTTTGATACTTAAGTATATTTAAAACCAAATACTTTTCGACTTTTACTCAACTTGTATTTTACTGGGTGACTTTCACTTTTACATTAATTATTTCTATTAAGGTATCTTCACTTTTACTCAAGTATGACCATTTAGTACTTTTTCCACTACTGGTTGAGACCCTGACTGAGTTCAAAATTATTGTATTTTTTTATTTTAAAAAATTGACTGGGGTGTTTTTGGAAATTGATCTGCGGGCCGCCAGTTTAGTTGGCCATCCCTGCTCCAGACCACTGAGGTATAATAAAAAACGGTACAGTATGAAGAAACTGCTTCTGCTATAGAAATCCCCGATCACGCTTTTAGGCGATATCATGGCGACGTTGGGGTGGTTTCGCGCATGTGCAGGCCGTCAAAAATCAAAGCCACTCCTTCGATATAATGTCGTTTTTGACAATTTTTTTATTTTTAATTTCAACTTTATTTAACCAGGTAGGCTAGTTGAGAACAAGTTCTCATTTACAACTGCGACCTGGCCAAGATAAAGCAAAGCAGTTCGACACATTCAACAACACAGAGTTACACATGGAATAAACAAACATACACTCAACAATACAATATAAAAAGTATATATAGTGTGTGCAAATGAGGTAGGATAAGGGAGATAAGGCAACAAATAGGCCATAGTGGTGAAATAATTACAATATAGCAATTAAACACTTGAGTGATAGATGTGCAGAAGATGAGTGCGCAAGTAGAGATACTGGGGTGCAAAGGAGCAAATGTGTCAGTATGTCACAAGGTTGGGGTAATGACATGTTCAAATACTTAAAGCATTGGCTCGAATCTAGCCTTTGGATTTCTAGAATATGAACAACTAAGGAATAATATCATACCCCTAACCCCGGCCTGTTCTGCCACGCAAGCGTTCGCGAAAGTCTCCCTATGTTGCATCTCTGGGTTTGGGAAACTTTGTGGTTTATGCCACTGTCTTTGGTCCAGACCATAGATTGGTCCAGACTTCGGCGAGGGCGGAGTTAAACTCTGACCCTATAGATCATTTAGCCGGGAATCCAAATACCACGTGTCCCCGCCCCGTCTTGTTCCATCAGTGCACGATTCACATAAAAAAAAATCCCCGCAAAGAGCAAGAGTTGTTGCTAAGATGGCGGCGCGGTGGGGAGCAGGCGAGGCGATGTTAACTGCCTGCAACATGGATTTTTTCTCTACAAATACACTGGACGAGGTAAAGTACAATGATTTGACACTTAGGTGTTTCATATTTGGTATCATGCGTGTATTTCTGCTGTATGTGAATGTCTCGTGTGCTGGGAATAATGCGCTGGAAAAAGTGACACGTGGATAAAATCACTGCTGCACAGACGAATCATGGCATGATTATTAGCAGATGGTAAGATTACAACTAAGATATATTTATACGTAGAATGTTTTCATGGGTGTTAACTGCTGCATTAGTTAGTATACAAACCTTCTGAAGTAGCCGGCTAGCTAAGTAACGCATTGCTAGCCGGGATAATGCCCGGATGTGTGGTTAGCTGTAGACAACGTGTTTTAATGTTGGCTTTAAATGTGTTGAATTTAGACTTTAATTTCATTGTTTACTACATCGGTCAAACAATGTAATGAGCATATAGTGTAGTAATCCGATGTCCATTACTGAATGTACTAATTTAGTTAACGTAAAACCACATGGATGACTAATAGGGAGTTGTCCAGTTTGTTTGGCTAAGATGAGGCCATTGACAACTACCTGGATATCAGTATAAAATCGTGACAAGTCGATGTCTGTCCATTTTAACATCATATAACCAAATGTGTTGATTGGATAAACGTGTAAATGCAATCTATATGCGCCATGTTAACGGATGTTATTTTGGGCCTAGCTTTAAATTCGTTCTCAAGATTCATTCCCACGTGGTTGTAAATGTATGACGTAAACCATTCAATGAAACTGCATAATCCCGAATGCGAGTATATAGATTGTCAATGTAATGTACAAAATGGGCATTATCGTTAACGTTGTTTTACAGTTAGATGGTTGCAGGTAAGTTGGCTTGAGAAATGGTTTGTAATGAGTGAACCCCTGGCTACACATGCAACCTTATTTTAGACCATAATGGCACACCTCTGGGCAATTGGCAACACTTCTCTTTTAACCCGAGGTTGTGTATGCGATTGTAATATTATTTCCACTACCATGCTCATTAGTATGAGCAACACGTGGTGTTTGCGAATGAATCTCTTGTTGACTCACTCAAACCAACAGCACTAGCCACGTTTCCTCGGTCATCCATGAAACTTGCATACCAGTCTGTGTATATTTCAGACAACTGAGTTGTATTTGAGGTATTATTAGCACATATGTGTATACAATAGTGCCTGTCTGGATTCCACGAGGGTAGCAACCGTCTTTCCTGCAGCGGAGCCGCGTTTGTTGTAGTGCAACACGTGGTAATGAGGAAGGAGATCCCTTTGGGTGAGGTGCGTGGTAGCAACATTTCCTACTGCGCAGGGTCAGATAATTGTGCATGGACTGAACGACACGTGGGTTACAGAGAGAGAGAATGTTTGGCCAAACTACCATATCTAAATAATCGACAGCTACATGGATTAGGTATGAGGTATATGTGCTGTTCAATGATTTTATTGCAGTTGTACTTGCATCTATTTTTATTTCTCCCCATAAATGGAATGCAGAGTTCCCAGGCATCCATTACGTGATGGCGGGACTTGTGTAAGTGGACGGTAGTGAACACAACTGTTTAGGTCCTACCATAAGAATACTTTTTTATTTCTTCTTCATTGGGACATCTTCAGTTTCACACTTGGAATGGGGGCCTAGATACTAGGCTACATTTACCTCTACAATGCTATGATGGTCTGGCCCAATGTAACATTATGTTTGTTGGAAAGCTTCCAAATATTTTTCCTCGTTAGGGCTGTGCTGCTGCAGTGTTAAACTCAGATGGAGACTGATCTTCATAAGTGACTCACCGGCTTCTGATTTGAAAGGACTGAGTATTGGATGCTTGGTGGTATTTATTTTGTGGTTTTGATTTTACGATTGTCGCATGTAAACAATTCAGACATCTGGGCTGTGGGATGGCGTGAACCCTCTGCCTGAGGCGGATTCCTTGTCACTGTAGAAGACAGCCTTCGCACCCTGGCCTAGTTCTAAAGACACACAGATACCCCTCTCGCGCACACCACCCAGACTTTAACTTCAGATTCTGGAGCAATTGGTCATTTGCATCGGAATGCTCTCCCCAGGGCTCCTATCCTTGTGCTTCGTGCTTGTTTGTCCTGCTCACCTCAAATCAGCCCTAACCTGCTTCATTGTCCTGTTGTGTAACATTACCTTGTTGTGCTAGTGTGTAGGTAGTCCCAGGGTGTGACCATTTTGTCGCATATGCTCCTAAATATTTTGCTGTGCCACCTGGAATTTTAAGTTGAGAGCATTGCGCCTAAACATTTTTATGATTTAAGCTTTGCTGTGCTGTTTTTGAATGCCATTAAGAACTGAGCATAGATTTGTGACTTTATTGAATGCACCAGCGAAAACTGGTTTCTGGCCCAACTAGTTCAAAAGAAATGACCCATAATACCCGCTGAACTTGTAGCGCATGTGTCAAACTCATTCCGTGGAGGGCTGAGTGTCCGCGGTGTTTCGCTCCGCCTTTGTACTTGATTGATGCATTAAAGTTGATAATTAGTAAAGAATTCCCCTCACCTGGTTGTCTAGGTCTTAATTGAAAGGGGGAAACCCGCAGACCCTCGGCACTCTGTGGCACTCTGTGGAATGAGTAGTACGCCCCTGCTATAGTGGATTGGCTGGCCTCATTTTGCATTCAAACCATGTTGCATGACTTTATAAAACTCCTCGAGCCATTAACCATTTGTTTACTCGTCGTTCAGTCATTTTTATTATGTCGTTGTTAGCTAGCTTAAGACCTGGTAGCTTTACCAGTATATCCATGACGGATCTCTTGCATGTTGTAGATCACAAACCTGACTTGGAGACAGTGTACAATTTTCTACAAAGCATTTCCATAGGAAAATAGTGCATTTACACAATGTAGAACCTAATATTCCACAAAGCACTTTTGTATTTTCAATTATCTATTTGTATCGAGGTTTTAGCATTTTATAATAAACACATGCATTTACAGGATTCAGTATTCGTTTCTAGTGCACGTGTGCTTCAGAAGTAGCTAGAATTCATCTAGGCTAGGGATGTAACGATATGCATTAGTGTTGTCACCAATAGTAGGGCTGAACCCATTTAGGTTACTGTTTAAACTAGTGCTAAAAAAAATAATTGTTGCAAAAATATTTGTGCCACACCTGTGTTTCTTCTCAGTAGACTGATCCTTTGCGGAGGCCGCAGTGTGGCCAAGATGCACACGGCACATTTCTCTAGAATGTGCTCTCCTGCCATTTAGTGCATATTCATTGTTTCATAGCTTAACTGTGAATTGTTTGCCCTTTGTTATTGTCTATCAGTTCCCCGTTACATAGATCACCAGTAGTACATTTACCGTTAACCCTTGACCTACAATTTCCATGCCCTGCAGAAATCTAACATAATGGAAAAGTCCCCATCAAAATCCCTCTTAAGCTAGCAGTGTTTATTTATTTTTAGGATGGGTAGTGTCACAATCTGCCGATATCGCCCTTCCTCAGCCACAGTGAAAGGTGGCAGAGCTATAGCGGTGTTTGTGACCATGAGACGCAGTGAAAATCTGTCTATGCACAAAATCATCTGTAGCGTCCAACCGGTTTGACCTACAAACTATTATTATCTATTGAAAGATTAGGCTCCCAGGGACTCGATGGCGTGCTCAGTTTTGCTCACCCAGCCTCGACTCGTCTGAAGGTCCCCGGTACCAGTTACAACAATTAATGGGTATATGTATGGAGATTCTGTGCGACTTCCAGGGCGCGTTTCCTGTGAACACTGAGGTTGTACCGCTTTAACCTCTCTGAGATATGTGGGACGGTGGCGTCCCACCTGGCCAACATCCAGTGAAATTGCAGAGCGCCGAATTCAAATAAATTACTATAAAAATGTGACTTTCATGATATCACAGATTCAATATAATAAATTAAAGCTACACTTGTTGCGAATCCAGCCAAAGTGTCAGATTTCAAAATTGCTTTACGGCATAAGCAAACAATGCTATTATCTGAGGATAGCACCCCAGCTAACAATCACAGACCATCATATTTCAACCCTCCCGGCGCAACACAGAACACAGAAATTAAAGTATAATTCATGCCTTACCTTTGACGGCTTCTTCTGTTGGCACTCCAATATGTCCCATAACATCACAAATGGTCCTTTTGTTCGATTAATTCCGTCAATTTATATATCCAAAATGTCCATTTATTTGTCGCATTGGATCCAGAAAAACACTGGTTCCAACTTGCACAAAGTGACTACAAAATATCTCAAGTTACCTGTAAGCTTTGTCCAAACATTTCAAACTACTTTTCCAATGCAACTTTAGGTATTGTTTAACCTTTCACGAGTATCTACCCCGGGTCCGGGAGCACACCCCCCCCCACACTGAGTAGCATAGCCTAGCATAGCGTCACAATTAAATAGTAGCATCTAAATATCATTAAATCACAAGTCCAAGACACCTAATGAAAGATACAGATCTTGTGAATAAAGCCACCATTTCAGATTTTTTAAATGTTTTACAGGGAAGACAAAATATGTAAATCTATTAGCTAACCACGTTAGCAAAAGACACCACTTTTCTAACTCCATCAGTTTCTTACTCCATCAGGTGCTATCACCAATTCGGCTAAACTAAGATATTGATAGCCACTAACCAAGAAAAAAGCTCATCAGATTAGTCTGATAACCTATCCTATACCATAAATATGTTTTGTTAGAAAAATGTGCATATTTCAGGTAGATATCATAGTTTACAATTGCACCCACCGTCACAAATGGACTAGAATAAATACATAGAGCAACGTGTTTACCTAATTACTAATCATCAAACATTTCGTAAAAATACACAGCATACACTAATCGAAAGACACAGATCCTGTGAATACAGACAATATTTCAGATTTTCTAAGTGTCTTACAGCGAAAACACAATAAATCGTTATATTAGCATACCACATATGCAAACGTTACCAGAGCATTGATTCTAGCCAAAGAGAGCGATAACGTAAACATCGCCAAAATATATAAATTTTTTCACTAACCTTCTCAGAATTCTTCAGATGACACTCCTGTAACATCATATTACAACATACATATACAGTTTGTTCGAAAATGTGCATATTTAGCCACCAAAATCATGGTTAGACAATGACAAAAGTAGCCCAGCTGGTCAGACAATGTCGTGCTCCATATTAGACAGTGATCTAGTCGTATACATAAATACTCATAAACGTGACTAAAAAATATAGGGTGGACAGCGATTGATAGACAATTTAATTCTTAATACAATCGCTGATTTACATTTTTTAAAATAATCCTTACTTTTCAATACAGTTTGCGCCAAGCGAAGCTACGTCTAACAAGATGGCGTCATAAGCATTAACATTTTTCGACAAACACGATTTATCATGTTCCATCAGAATCTTGGGCAAAGAATCCTTTCTTGGGTCTAATCGTCTTTTGGTCGAAAGCTGTCCTCTTGCCATGTGGAGATGCCAACTGCGTTCGGCATGAACTGGAAACCTGCCCGGCGCTTCAAAGTGTCTCAGAAATAAATGTCCCAAAATGCGCACTAAACGGATATAAATTGCTATAAAATGGTTTAAATTAACTACCTTATGATGTTTTTAACTCCTATAACGAGTAAAAACATGACCTGAGAAATATTACTGGCTACACTAATGCTTGGAAAAAGAGCAGGTCGGTGTCCACCGCGCGCCCGACGCAGCTGGAAAAGAGTTCCCACCTACAGGTTTTTTTCATTTATAGTGGCTGTGATTGCGCAATCGATACCGTTCAAATCGTCATCACGTAAAGGCATACAGGGGAAGACGTAAGCAGTGTCCGTATCCCGATTAGCGTTCACAGTGGCCTTTAAACTGACTCCAGATCAGGGGCCAAAATGTGTGAAATCTGACTCCATGTCATGGAAATTGCTGTAGAATGAGTTCTGTTCCACTTAGAGACAAAATTTCAACGCCTATAGAAACTAGAGTTTTCTATCCAATAATAGTAATAATATGCATATTGTACGATCAAGAATTTTGTAGGAAGCCGTTTCAAAAATTACACGATTACCATAAATAGTGACAACGGCGCCCCCAGCTTTAACAGGTTAAGAAGAAAATCCACCCAAAAACCATCTTTTGGTATTTTGTTTCTTTAGGCCAATGTTGACAGTCCCAATATGTTTTGCTTGTCATAAAGCATTTTGGGGTGGAATTTTTCATTAAAACACACTCCCAACTTTAAAAATGTTAGGCACCAAACAATGTAATGTGCACCAGAAAGTGCTTTTTATTTTATTTTTGATATGCCTAATGTAAGACTAAACACTGAATCCTACTTTTATTTTAAGCACAACTCATGAATAGCAGCCCCTCTTCCTTTCTTCCTGTGCCAATTACTTGCCTAGACCTACTGTCAAGTTACCAGGTCGTTGGCTAGCTTGCTAACATGACTGAACATAAGTTTATCAAAACCATAAGCGGCCCGGGATTAGTATAAAACGGCCTTTAACATGGTTTGTGAAGTTATATCAAAGGTGCGTGAAATCATGCAGAAAGAGAAAGTAGTGCCATTTGTGAGTCCTTAAACAACTGACAGCTGTTTGAACTAGAGGAGCTGTTTCCTTTGCTGTAACACTTCAAGCATGACTGTCGTAAAGCTTTTTTTCCCCTTTCTGGCACTGCACACTTGCAATGCTTATCAGTCTGGCCTGTGCTCTTGGTCATACCAGGGATGAAATTAGATGTATGAACTTTGCCCGTACCGCTTTAAAGTAACAGAAGAACGATCAGGGTCTGCATCCCCCCCTCGCCATCAAGGGTACATCTGTTTTTTCAACTGATTGAAGAATAGATGCACATGAAGAGCGGACGGAGAGAAGCAGGCTGGAAGAGGTTTCGGCTGGTGGATTACAGCTGCCACACACGTATGAAAGTGGACATTATTGGACCGGTGCATACAAGTGACTAGTTGCTGTTGCTTCAAATTTAACAGAATTTATAGACAACTGACTTTATAAACATTTTATTACAGGTGCGGGTTTTTTAGGTCGGTAGTGCTGAGAAATTTGGTAGTATCGTGTGAAACGGTACTATGGTTTTCAAAAATGTTTCCTGTTTTTGGTACCGTGATGTTAGTGTAACGTGCAACACTGGCATTGGTCCATTTATATGTTATGAAGCTTACTTAGTTCGCCAGCACAGTTGAGCCAGTCATGTGAGTGTAAATAGCACAACAGGAGGAAGCGTGAGCATGCTGAGTCCATCTCTATTGAAGGGCAATTTCAAAATAACAGCACTTAGGTGACCGGGGCAGGGGAAATTTGACAGGTGGCATCTTATGGTGTCTCATTGAAAGTCACTGAACTCTGCATTAAGGCCATTCTACTGCCAATTTTTGTTTATTGAGATTGCTTGGCTGTGTGCTCGATTTTCATACACGTTTCGATGAAATGGCCGAATACATTAATTTGAAGGGGTGTCAACATACTTGAGTGTATGTTTTAGTGCCTTCGGAAAGTATTTAGACAAACTTTATCCACATCTTGTTACGTTACAGCCTTCTAAAATTGATTAAATAAAAAATTACTCGGCAGTCTACACCCCATAATGATAAACTGAACTGTTTTTTAAAGACATTTTTGCCAAAATAATATTAGACATGAAATTGAGTTCAGGTGCATCCTGTTTTCAATTGATCGTCCTTGCGATGTTTCTACAACTTGATTGGAGTCCACTTGTGGTAAATTCTATTGATTGGACATGATTTTGGAAAGGCAAATGTACGGTCCCACAGCGCATGTCAGAGCAACAACCAAGCAGTGAGGTTGAAGGGTTTGTCAGTGGAGCTCTGAGACAGGATTGTGTCGAGACACAGATCTGGGAAGGGTACCAAAAACATGTGCAGCATTGAAGGTCCCCAAGAACTGTGGCCTCCATTCTTAAATGGAAAAAGTTCCCAGAGCTGTCCGCCCAGCCAAACTGAGCAATCTGGGGAGGCAGAAGCCTCTCAGTAAAAGGCACATGACCGGCTGCTTGGAGTTTGCCATAAGGCACCCAAAGGAATCTCAGACAATGAGAAAAAAGATTCTCTGATTTGATGACACCAAGATGGTACTCTTTTGCCTGAATGCCAAGTGTCAAGTCTGGAGGAAACCTGGCAACATCCCTGCGTTGGAAACGGGGAGATCTCATTGATATCTTGCCCCAGAGCGATGAGGACCTCCAATTGGTGGGAAGGTTCACCTTCCAACAGGACAACGACCCTAAGCACACAGCCAAGACAATGCAGGAGTGGGTTTGGGATAAGTCTCAATGTCCTTGAGGGTCCGAGCCTGTACTGGAACCTGTTCGAGCAACTCTGGAGAGATTTGAAAATAGCTGTGCAGCAACGCTCCCCATCCAACATGAGCTCCCCATCCAACATGAGGATCTGCTAAGAATGGGAGCAACTCTCCATATACAGGTGTGCCAAGCTTGACGGATCATACCTAAGATGACTCGAGGCTGTAACCGCTGCCAAAGGTGCTTCAGCAAAGTACTGAGGAAGAGGTCAATACTTATTTAAATGGTTTTGTGTAAATTTGTACTATTCTAAGCTTGTTTTTTGCTTTGTCATTATGGGGTATTGTGTAGATTGGGGTGAGGGCATTTAATACATTTTAGAATAAGGCTTTAACCTAACCGCGGAAAGTGAAGAACTGAACACTTTCCCGACACTTTTTAGTGTACATTTTTCTAATGTTTTGCTTAGTTAGTCTTGCATTTTACTGGTAGAAAAATAGGCTGGCCACACTGAAGTACAGAGAAAAGAAGGTATGCATCAGTCAGAGCATTGTCTGCTGATAGAATGCCCGTTCATTTATTCTCATCTGGGTTTAGAAGTGCAACTGAAGCACATAATTAGTGATGCCGAGCAGATATTACAATCTAAATATTTTTGATCTATTAAAAAAAAATGCACCAATGTGTTTATGCATTTTCTTTTTCTGCATGAGAATGTGTTAAATTAGGGGTTAACCTTTTCTCAATAGGGGGTGCTGTTTTCACTTTGTAAAAATGTTGTTCCCAAATTAAACTGCCTCGTACTCAATTCTTGCTCGTACAATATGCATATTATTATTACTATTGGATAGAAAACACTCGTTTCTAAAACTGTTTGAATTATATCTGAGTAAAACAGAACTCAAGTTGGAGCAAACTTCCTGTCAGGAAGTGAGAAATCTGAAATCAGGCAGTCTGTTCTAGGGCCAGTTTATTAAATTCTACTTGGTCACAATCCCGGATCCGGGAGCACCCCCACCAGTAAAAAAGCTGACTAGCATCGCGTCACAAGTAAATACTAGCATCTAAATGTCATTAAATCACAAGTCCAAGACACCAGATGAAAGATACACATCTTGTGAATCCAGCCATCATTTCTGATTTTTTAAAATGTTTTACAGGGAAGACACTATGTATTTCTATTAGCTAACCACGATAGCAAAAGACAACTTTTTTCCCCCACCATTTTTTTCCTGCATAGGTAGCTATCACAATTTCGACCAAATAAAGATTAAAATAGTCACTAACCAAGAAACAACTTTATCAGATGACAGTCAGATAACATATTTATTGTATAGCATATGTTTTGTTAGAAAAATTTGCATATTTCAGATATAAATCATAGTTTACCATTGCAGCCACCATCACAACTCTCACCAAAGCAACGAGAATAACTACAGAGACCAACGTGAATTACCTAAATACGCATAAAACATTTATGAAAAATACACCGCGTACAGCAAATGAAAGACAAAGATCTTGTGAATCCAGACAATATTTCAGATGTTTTATGTGTTTTACAGTGAAAACACAATATAGCATTATATTAGCTTACTACAATAGCCAACCACACAACAGCATTGATTCAAGCCAACAATAGCGATAACGAATAAACCAGCAAAAGATATACATTTTTTCACTAACCTTCTTTCACTAACCTTTTTTCACTAAAATTCTTAGTGCTGGAAGTTATCTGAAAATCGCAATATACTGATATAAACTGATAAAACTCGGTTTAAAATAACAACATTATGATGTCTTTAACACCTATATCGAATAAAATCAGAGCCGGATATATCTAAGCCCTATAACGGGAACTTTCCAGAACGCAATCCTGAGGTCTGTCTTGCGTCATGGCGACTGTTGAAAGAAGTTAACTTGCTATCGAAGTTAATGGCTGAATTATGAAGTTGACGGCCCATATTAGTTTTGGGAAGGCAAATCCCTTTGGATTAGTTAGTTGTACTGCTGCCACTACTCTTGATTTCATTGCGTTTTCTTTTCTCCTCTCAGCCTGTCTGCTCCTCCCCTCTCCGAGCAGATCATTGCGCTAGTGACGGCTGACTCCACAGTGTAGACATGCTGCTCGAGAGCCAGTACTGCATGCGTCAACTTTGTTAATTTTAGTTTCTTGTTCACATTCGCTTGTAAATGTCAACTTACTCAATGACATTCTGTTGCTCCAACCTATATAGATAGGCAATTCAGCTCAAAGATATATTTATCTTTAGAAATGTGTTTTTGTTTGTGCTCGTTACCATATTTAGCTAGCAGCCTCCATGCAAATTCACTATTACTTGCGCACGTTTTGTTAGCATTCTGGTAAGATGCCTATTGGACTTTTTCCCCAACCAAACCGGTAATACTGTAAATCCCGGGGTAAGAGAAGGAAGATATGAAAATCTGGATACGCCAACCCTAGTGAGTGCGTCCAAATTAATCATGCACTGGTCAGAAAACCGATTTCAAAAGTTGTGACTCGACGGTTCACTGTTTGCTGCTTTTTTTTATTCAGAAAACACCAGTTAATTGACGCGTCCTCTCCTTCAGTTCAGTAGCCTATCGAACGGTATTGCATGTAACTGTCGGCTTTTTGCTGATTTACAGTTAAGCTGGATCTGTCCGCAGTGACTTCTAAGCTGTTTAAACCAGAGGCCCAGCTCCTATTCATTTAACATGGAAAATTGTTAATGCAACATGTATCCCACTGGATTGTTTCAAACTAAAACATTGGAGCCCATGCATCTAGATGCGAATTGAATCGTTAATGAAAATTCACATCCGGAATATAGGCTATATCACCATTGGTTTAAAAACGGGTATCCTAAATTGTTTCCATAACTTGAGTAAACGCTGTTATACGTAGAGCCATTGATGGTAGGGCTTCTCTCCATTTGTAGGTTTGAGAGGAATGGCGCAGGGTTAAAGTAATACATTCCCAGCCGGTCAAAGGGGAAGATCACTACTGGATATATTGATTAAACAACGCATCAAATTGCAACTAGTTGCAACTAGCCCGGGTGTTGGCGCTATTGGTTGATTTCGGATCGCTTTGACTTGTTAGGTTCTGGTTCTTCAGGCTTGCTGACCCATACTCCCCCTGTTTCTCCCCATCAGGCAGTGATCCTCCACGGGGGCATGTCGAGTGACAGTCTGGAGCTGGAGACAGGGGAAGCTCTGGAGGCCCTGTGCTGTCTGGACGCCTCCATACTGTCCATATTTGAGGACACAACCACAGGAGAGGTAAGGCTCAAAGTTCAAATCACTTCCTGTTTCTTATATAGTGATCTACTACTTCTGACCAGAGCCACTTTTATGTCATTTAACTTTTTGCTAACTGTATAATAGTTCAAATTTAACAGAATTTGCTGAAATGTCACAATTTATATAAAAATAAATTTCTCAGAATAAAGTTGGACTTGATGAGGATAATGAGGCGACACTGCTCACAGCGCTGACTGAGATCCTGGATAACGTGGACAACGAGAACCTGTCCCCCTTCGACACACTGCCAGACTCTGATTTACTGACTGGCCAGAAAGGCCGGGAACACTCTCCGGTGAGTCCCACATACAAACTGAACTTATCGCTGTTTGCACAACTCCGAAACATGTAATAACAGATTTTGTTCATTTGCTTTTTGAGGTGAAGAACAAATTACTTAATTCACCACCACTATCTAACTGTTCAATCAGAAATACTATCAGATCCCCCAAATATGCACATTTATAAGACTAAATTTGTGACGCCAAGTGGCCCAAGGCTACTTCTGTGTAGTCCGGTGCACACCCTTACTCAACATTGATAGGAGCGCTACAAACAAATGACGATGAATAAATTGACAACTCCTAAATGTAATGAAACAAACTTGTACCGCAGAAGTGTGGTCTAGATTGTGCGGTCCGCAACTGGGTCCACTCCAATAATAACGGTAATACCGTATTCAAACCATTAAAATAAATTACCATAAACATTATAGATAAGAAATTATGGGTATTAAAGTTACATCATACTGGTGTGCCATACCTGCGGCGTCCGCAATGTGTTAGTCCACTAGGAGGGTTGTGAATCAGACTGGTGTCTCCTGACATAAAAAAAGATTTGAAAGACAGGATCTGAAAAAAGACAGGATCTTGTCTTTCAAAGATAATTTGTAAAAATCCAAATATCTTCAATGTAAAGGGTTTAATGACCAACGGCTCATATTTCTGTGTTTATTATATTATAATTAAGTATGATTTGATAGAGCAGTCTGAGCGGTGGAAGGCGGCAGCAGACTCAAAAGCATTCACTCAAACTTTACTGCGTTTGCCAGCAGCTCTTAGCGATGCTTGCTTCACAGCGCTGTTTATGACTTCAAGCCTATTAACTCCTGAGATTAGGCTGGCAATACTAAAGTGCCTATTAGAACGTCCAATAGTCAAAGGTATATGAAATACAAATGGTATAGAGAAAGTCGACATGTCATAATTCCTATAACGACAACCTAAAACTTCTTAACTGGGAATATTGAACCACCAGATTTCATATGTTCTGAGCAAGGAACTTAAACATTAGCTTTTTTTGCATGGCACATATTACACTTACTAATCCACACTGTTTATGCATTATTTATTTGAAAATATAATCTATTGAGTTAAAATTAAAGGGTTAATTGTTCATTCAGTATTGTTGTAGTTGTCTTAAAATTGGCAGACTAAATCGATATCGGCTTTTTTTGGTCCTCCAATAATCGGTATCGGTGTTTAAAAATCATAATCGGTCTGCCTCTAGAGCATATACGCACGTTGTAATCCGCATTTCAAACTGTCATTTTGTAAAGTGCAGCCAGGAACATGTACAATGGCCTGTGGGTGGGGCCGACGAACGAGGATTCTCCATCGTTTAGGTCTCCAGTTTGGAACATTTTTGCTTCCCGGTAGATTACAACGCCGATGGACAGTTTTGGATATAATATTAACAGTATGTCGCCACTGCCAACACCTCAAACATCTTGACATATCCCCGGTTTCCTACCACCAGAGCAAGACGGCAATGGAAAATAACGCCACTTCGTCTCCAAGCAGCCTTTCGTAGCTGATTTTGTCCGGGCCAAAGAAATGACAGGAGCAATTTTTTTTTTATAGCCACTGATATACGCACAACTCTCTTGCTTATTAACTAATTTACAGCATGGTGGTGTCACCATGGAAGGCCAGTACTCAATCCCACTTTTCAAACGGCTCATACACCAAAAGGGTGTTGTCGTCATTTTCACAATTTAAGTATTCCAACCTAATGTGGAAATGCATATGAAACACAGGAAAATCACTTGACTGCAACAGGCCTTTGAATAAACAAACGACACGAACTGTCATTTCATTTTCTCGCTGTACCGGAACCAAACCGTGACCCTAAAACCGCAATACGTACCAATGGTTTGGTGAACCGTTACACCCCTAGATGTAACTGTATACATGACGGTAAACTTCGTAGGGCTCAGATGTACCCAGCTCTAGGAAGCAGGGCCGTCTAAACAAATAAGAAACTGGTGACAATGTGTTCCAATGACTTAGGCATTTTTTTTTTTACATTTTTTTTTTTTAACTGTTTCACTGTTTGTCCTGTGTTTTTCTTCTGATATTGTAGCTGAGGAAAATGCTTTGCTTGTCCCACTCGCCTCCAGAGGGCGAGACACCCTGCAACACACGACAGTTCTCCACCGGAAAGGTAGCACACCGTTTCATTACCTCCCTCTTGTACATGCCTTCAACTGTCACTCTTAGCGTTTGCTCTATTTTCATATTGAAATGTACATAAGTCTTCAGAGAAATCATGAGCCTTATTGCGGTGACGTGCACACAACCCAAATAGTCTAGCTGTTGTGAAGTCTGCATTGTGCAGGTGGTCCAGCTGATGTTTATAAACCTCCAAGCTGAACAGGGAAAGCTCCAGACGTTAACCAAACGGTTTCCCCCCTCTTTATCCAGAGTCTCCCTAGGACACAGGAGTCCGTCCAGAGGAGTGACGGAGAGGAGGAAGAGGACGCAGAGGCTTGTTCTCCCTCCCTGAGTCCAGACAGACAACCCTCGTCCCCAGAGCAAGAGCTCCTGAACTGGGGTGGCCTGTCCCTCCCTCTGGCTCTGGAGCAGCACATGGACGGAGAGAGCATGTCAGTGAGTCTAGGAGAGCTGGTCAGACACATGCACCCCTATTGCATGGCAGTGTGCATGGAGGATGAAGGGGAAGAACTGCTGCTGGCGGAGGAAGGGATACTGCTGGAAGTGGTCGAACATGGAGAGCATGGCGAGACTATATTTGCCATCCCAGATATGGGATGCTCTCGTCTCTCTCTCTCCTTGCCGGGAGTAGAAGACTCATTCAAAGCGGAGCAGAGGGTTCCGGATGAAATTTCTGAGGTGGATATGTTGGAGACGCCAGAGTCTGAGGCGGTGAATTACGTCGTAGTCGACGACACAGCAGAGGTGGCTGACCCTGCCGCGACCCTGAGGGCAAAAGCAAGTGGTGAGAATGTTATCTACAGGAGACCAAAGGAAGAGACTGTAGAAAGATGTCTGTCTCGAAGGAAAAAGAAA
Organism: Salvelinus fontinalis; assembly: GCF_029448725.1. Classification (NCBI taxonomy): domain Eukaryota; kingdom Metazoa; phylum Chordata; class Actinopteri; order Salmoniformes; family Salmonidae; genus Salvelinus; species Salvelinus fontinalis. The sequence continues at coordinate 8,700,283 of NC_074701.1, forward strand.
CGTAAAAACAAAGTGAAGCGTTCACCTGCTGAGGTCACCCCTGAACCTGCCCAGGCTGAGGGGAGGGTCCTGAGGAGCGCCTCCCATAGGTGCGCAGCCCAGGAATCCTGGCCCCGGAAGCCCGTCAAGGAGACGACCAGACCGGAGAAAAAGGACAAGGAGTCGTTTTCTTATGCCATATCTGTGGCCGCCCCCGAAGCCCCAAAACAGAAGACAAGAGCGACACATGCTGGCGAAACACAACACATACCGCGGCAGAGCCATGTGGAAGTCACAACCCTAACACTATCCACACACCCCAGCGTTAAGGTCATCCCCGCCTCTGACCATGTGTCAAAGGTCATGGCCTCTGACCTGTTGCCGGTGACTATGACCCCCGAGAAGGTCCCCCAACGAACCACAGGCTGTGAGAAGCCTCAAAGCCTTCTAGCTTCTGCAGCTAACCCAACAGCCCCCCAGGCAATGACAATCAACCCTGTAGCACCCCAGGCGCTTAACCCAAGTGAACTACCTGTGTCAGTGGCCCCTCAGGCAATAATGCAGTCCAATGGTGCCTCTCTAGCGGTCCCCCAGGTGATCCCCCAGGCCTCCCAGGCTATTGAGCCCAAGCCTAAGCCCCTGTCCCTCCAGCAGTACCGGCTGCTGCGGCAGCAGAAGAAACCGGCCCCCTTAGAGAGACCAGAGGACCAGAGCACCAAGTGGCCCAGCCTCCCAGATGCCCCTACCGAGTTGCCCCCCATCCCCTGCCTCCCCATCCCCTCTCCCAGAGACCCTCGTCGCCCCCACCCCTCCCCAGGGAAAACCGAGGTGGAGGTGAAAGCAGCCTGGCAGCCCATGGGACCAGGAGCACCTCCTACTCCCGAAGCTCTGCTTGTGCCTCCTGCTTACATGCTGGCCTCCAAATCATCTTCCCCAAGCAAGGCTTCTAGTGCAAATGCATCCCCTACCACCCCTCCCCAGCAAGCGGCTGTTCCTACTCCACAGCCAGCTAAAGCTAGCCAACCCCCCATCTCCGTTGTGCCTTCATCCAGTACTGTGAGTGTATTACCCCCACCACCCCAGAACCCTTTTGTGACGTGTAATATACCCCAGGCCCCCCATCCTGCACTCACGAACCCCCTGCTCCAGTCCCAGGTACCCTGCAAGACTGTGGTCCTTATCAAATCTCAGAGCTCCAGTGGAGCCTCTTTTAAAACCACTACAGATGCCAACAGGCCCACCCTAATTGCTACTGTAGCCCAAAAACCCACCCCCATCGCTGCTGCTCTACTTGAGAAAACGGTCAACTGCACCGCCAACGCTGCTGCTGTTTGTGTTCAGAAACCTGCCCCTGCGGCTCCTTTGAAGGTGGTTACTACTCTACAGAAGGGGGTAGTCACACTGCCCTGGCCTAAGATGCCTGAGTTGCCTACAGTCACTCCTGGGTCTACCCCAGCCAAACCCTCCACCACCCAGTCCTCCAAACCTGCAGTGAGGTGTACTACAGCCCAGGAAGCCCCCAAAGCCAAGAGCCCTACTCAGGAGCTGATAGAGGCATTCACCAGTGAAATTGGTGAGTGGACACAAGTTCTACTGATCCTCTGGTTGCTTAAATGTGTTTAGACTTGCCACCGTTTGTGGTTTATTGGTATAGTACTGAGTGGTTCTGTTATCTCACAGGTATTGAAGCTGCTGACCTCACCAGCCTGCTGGAGCAGTTTGAAGAGACGCAAGGTGAGTGATACTGAGTATTGACACTGGCGTTCTCCTTCTTTCACATTTCCATGTTTCTTTGGCTTTTAGTTAATCTATAACGAATTACCCACTGTTTATTGAACAAGACAGTCTGTTAGAAAACAGTCAGGAATTTTGCTTTAATGGTTGACTGTTCCTGGCTGAAAATATAATCCACGTAGCCCTTACTCCTCGAGCATGCTAGTGGCCTAATGGTTTTGGTGTAGGCCAACACCACATGTTAGCTAACCGCTCAGTGGGTCCGGTAGTTCAGTAGTACTAGACTAAATCTGTCACCAGGATCACTTTCACTGGACTGTATAGTGGAGGGAAGTGGCGTGTAGGGTTGCAGGGCTATCTCTGGCCCTGTATGGGGTGGGTGGACGATTTTAGAGTGCCAAGACCCCTGAGGTTAAGAACGGGCACCTTGCGAAGTCAATGGCTGACAAACATTGGACTTTGCAGGTCCATCTGCATTGTGCACAATGTCCTGTGTGTTTTGGTGCAGGTAAGTAGCTTGGCGGAGCAGCGTTATCAGTGTTTTGGCTTATCTAGAGGGGCCTTCATTAGTGGATTGACCGACTCATTTCTTTGATTAAGATAACCATGTGATGTTACATATTAGGATATACCATCACTTGACTTTTATTTAATAAAACGGACTTCAGAATGTAGTAGCTTATATGACGTGCGTCCCAGCCTTCATGCATGTAGCTTGTTTCAAATGAAGTGATCACTACTACAATGCAAGGTGGAATTTAAATGGTGGAATAAAAATTTAGCAAAATAAAGAGTACGCTACAGCAACCAGCAGGTAGGCTGTGATTTTAATATGAAAAGAGTTAAGGAGAAAGCACGGCAAAATATAGCCTGGCTAGTTTAGCTAGCTGGCTTCTTGAGGTTACGCCGATTTGACGCAGTCAAGATGGGCACTGTCAAATGGGGTGATGAATTACATTGTGGCTGCTGCAAGTTAGCCAGTTTAACTAGTCTTTGACGAGCTGGCTTGGCGCCATGTCTATTTCCCTCCTGTCAGCTCCACTCGCATTTCTCACACCATCCGGCCCTTCCCCCGCAACAGCAGAGCTGTAGTCTGTCCCTTTGTGCTCAGGTTAAAAACATAAGTAAAAACAAAATTTCATGTATTCTGGATATCAATTTCCCCATTATTTTAGTATTACTTTTCTTTCAAACGCCCATCCCTAGTTCTGAGTTCATGTTTGGTTACATGATTTGTGATGTATTAAGCAAGTGAATATTGAATGTGATGGTGACAGTCTTATCTAGTTAACCTGTTAGGGGTGCAGCCCGACACCAGTACACTTATGACAACATCCAGCTCAAAGTGCAGGGCGCGAAATTCAAAAGATATTTTTTTTAAAATATTTAACTTTCACACATTAACAAGTCCAAGACACCAGATGAAAGGTGCACATCTTGTGAATCAAGCCAACATGTCCGATTTTTTTTTTAGTGTTTTACAGGGAAGACACAATGTAAATCTATTAGCTAACCACGTTAGCAAAAGACACCACTTTTCTTACTCCATCAGTTTTTTACTCCATCAGTAGCTATCACAAATTCGGCCAAATAAAGATAAAAATAGCCCCTAACCAAGAAACAACCTCATCAGATGACAATCTGATAACATATTTATTGTATAGCATATGTTTTTTTTTAAAAATTGCATATTTCAGGTATAATTCATAGTTTACATTTCAGCTACATCAGAAATTGCACCGAAAGCAGCCATAATATTTACAGACACCAAAGTCAAATACCGATTTACTCATCATAAAACATTTCTGAAAAAAACAGTGTACAGCAATTGAAAGACAGGCATCTTGTGATTCTAGACAATATTTCCGATTTATTAAATGTTTTACAGCGCAAACAAAATGTAGCGTGATATTAGCATAGCAGCAATAGACAGAAAAACTTGGGCGCCCACGACCAGTTCACATGCACGACAGATATTAGAAATAGCATCATAAAATGTTTCTTACTTTTGGTGATCTTCCGTCAGAATGTTGGATAAGGTGTCCTTTGTCCAGAATAGTCGTTGTTTTGATCTGGAACGGCAAATATCCCTCTTCATATAGCATGGGTACTTGCCAAGTGATTCGGATTACTCAAGTCAACAAAGTTAGAAAACGGAACACGGCAAAACTCCCGAAAATGTTTCAATAATCTGATTAAACTATATTGAAAACATACGTTACGATGATATGGTGACATGTATCAAATCTAAGATGGAGATGTTCGTCTTTCATAACCACAGCTAAACAGAAGCCATTTCAGTGTCCTCTTTCGCTCGCTCCAGAAACAGGAACTGGACAGTCACGTCAAACAAAGACCTTTTATTCCACCTCTGACCAAGATAGACACGAAATTTCTTCTCTCACCGCATCTTGACAACCAGGGGAAGGCGTAGGAAGTGTTTGTAGACTCCTACGTCACACGCCCATGTATAGGCATGAGGTTGAACAGAGCATAGATTTCTGACATTTCACTTCCTGGTCAGGAAAAGTGCTGCAGAAGGATTTCTGTTTCACTCAGAGAAATAATTCAAACGTTTTTAGAAACTAGAGTGTTTTATATCCAATTTTAATAATAATATGCATATTGTACGAGCAAGAATTGAGTACGACGCCGTTTGAAATGGGCACATATAATCTGGCTACTCAATACGCCCCCTGCAGCCATAAGAAGTTAAGTGTCCAACTCGTGTGAAAGCATTGGTATTCAAGTTCAAACATTGAGGTGAAAGTTGCTAACGTGGGATATGGCTGTTTCAGGTGATGGGTTTTGATGTCACAACCTTTTTAATGAGCCTTTGTCATTTTCCCCAAGGGGGTAGGGCTAGGCATTATACCTATTTAATTATATAAAGGGATTGATGCACTGACCGGTTTGGGTTTTACCGTGCCTGCTATAATGGTATTTCAATATAAGGTTTGTTAAATGTGATGCCCAACTCACTCACATTTGTACATTTTTATAGTTTGCCGTTTGCTTCCTGCAAGTCGTGTCTCACCTTGTTCTCCTGCATGTCGTAGCCCTGCCCCATCACTCAAGGGGAGCATGTTGCTCGACTACGGAGTCACGGGCACTTCACTTGCCATTCAGTCTGCATGGTCAGAAGAAACGAGATGTCTGTGACACCGATGCTGCTTCCAACTGTTGTATAATTACACGATTACACTGCAGAAAAAAACATAAATGCAACATGTAAAGTGTTGGTTTCATGAAATAAAACTTATTTTTCCATATGCACAAGCTTATTTATCAAGTTGTGCACATTTGTTTACATCCCTGTCAGTGATCATTTCTCTTTGCCAAGATAATACATCCATTTAACCTTTTACGGGGGCAGCCCGACACCGGTACACTTATGACAACATCCAGCTCAAAGTGCAGGGCGCGAAATTCAAAATCAATTTTTTTTATATATATTTTACTTTCTCACATTAACAAGTCCAAGACACCAGATGAAAGGTGCACATCTTGTGAATCAAGCCAACATGTCCGATTTTTAAAATGTTTTACAGGGAAGACAAAATATGTAAATCTATTAGCTAACCACGTTAGCAAAAGACAACTTTTTCTTACTCCAGTTTCTTACTCCATCAGGTGCTATCACAAATTCGACCAAGTAAAGATATAAATAGCCACTAACCAAGAAACAAATTCATCAGATGACAGTCTGATAACATATTTATTGTATAGCATATGTTTTGTTCGAAAAATTTGCATATTTCATGTATAAACCATAGTTTACATTTCAGCTACAATCCGAAATTGCACCAAAAGCAGCCATAATATTTACAGACACCAACGTCAAATAGCTAATTACTCATCATAAAACATTTCTGAAAAATACATAGTCTGCAGCAATTGAAAGACAGGCATCTTGTGATTCCAAACAATATTTCCGATTTATTAAATGTTTTACAGCGCAAACAAAATGTATCGCTATATTAGCGTAGCTACAATAGACAGAAATAATTGGGCGCCGCCGGCCAGTTCACATGCACGACAGATATATGAAATGACATCATAAAATGGGTCTTACTTTTGCTGATCTTTCATCAGAATGTTGAACTTGTCCTCTGTCCAGATGAGTCGTTGTTTCGATTTCAGAATGGCAAATGTCCCTCTTCAATTAGCATTGGCACTAGCCGAGTGGCATAAATTTCTCCAACGTAAACACAGTCAGAGGACGGAACACGGCAAAACTCCCGAATAACGTTTCAATAATCTGATTAAACTATATTGAAAAACATACATTACGATGATATGGTCACATGTATCAAAAAAAAATAGAGCCGGAGACGTTAGCCGTTCGTTACCAAGGCAAAACAGAAGTCAATCCCACTTCCTTCAGAGTACCGGAAGTGGACGGTCACGTCAAAGAAGTTGTTTTTTTTCCACCACAGACCAAGAGGAGCAAAAAAATATCTTCTCTGACATCCTCTTTACACCAATAGGAAGGCGTATAGAGTGTCAGCAGACTCCTACGTGTTAAGACCATGTATAGGCATCAAGTTGAAAAAAGCATTGATTTCTGACATTTCACTTCCTGGTCAGGAAAAGTGCTGCAGAAGGACTTCTGTTTCACTCAGAGAAATAATTCCAACTCTTTTAGAAACTAGAAAGTGTTTTCTATCCAAAAAGAATAATAATATTCATATTGTACGAGCAAGATTTGAGTAGGAGGGAGTTTGAAATGGGCACGATTTCACTGGCTACTCAACACTTTGCCTTGCAGCCATAAGAAGTTAAAACAGGTGTGGCATATCAAGAAGCTGCTTAAATGGCATGATCATGATGCAGTTGCACCTTGTGCTGGGGATAATGAAAGGCGCACTTGTCACACAACACAATGCCATTGATGTCTCAAGTTGAGGGAGCATGCATGCTGACACCTGAGCTGTTGGCAGAGAATGTACTGTCAATTTCTCTACCACAAGTTGCTTCCAATATCGTTTTAAGGAATTTGGCAGTACGTCCAATTGGCCTCAACCATAAACCCTGTGTAACCACGCAAGCCCAGAACCTCCATCTGGCTTTACCTGCGGGATGGTCTGAGACCAGCCACTCAAACGGCTGATGAAACTGAAGCTCCTCTTGCCAGGCAAATGCTCACCTTCGATGGCCACTGGAACGCTGGAGAAGTGTGCTCTTCACGGAGGAATCTGTTTCAACTGTACTGGGCAGATGGCAGACGTGTTGGCAACAGTGCCCTATTGTGTCTGAGGTTATGGTATGGGCAGGCATAAGCTACAGATTAGGAACAATTGTGTTTTTAATCGATGGGAATTTGAATACACAGATACTGTGATGCGATCCAGAAGCCCATTTGTCGAGCCATTCATCCGCCGCCATCACCTCACGGTTCGGCATGATAATACACGGCCCCGTGACGCAAGGATTTGTTCAAAATTCCTGGAAGCTGAAAAATGGCCCAGTTCTTGCAGCGTACTCACCAGGCATGTCCCCATTGAGCATGTTTGGGATGCTTTGGCTCGACGTGTAAAGCAGTGTGTTCCAGTTCCCACCAATATCCAGCAAATTCGCACAGCCATTGAAGAGTGGGACAACATTCCACAGGACACAATCAACAGCCTGGTCAACTCGATGCGTAAAGGAGCCGTGTCGCGCTACATGAGGCAAACGGTGGTCACCATATACTGACTGGTTTTCTGATCCACGCCTCAGATGCATATCTATTCCCAGTCATGTGAAATCCTTAGATTACAGCCTAATCAATTTATTTCAATTGACATATTTGCTTATGAACTGTGACTCAGTAAAATCTTTGAATTGTTTCATTTTGCCTTATTTTTGTTCAATGTATTCTGCCAAAGGCATTCTTTTCTTAGCATGTTGTGGCTAAAGTAAATGTTGTTAGCAAAATGTAAGCGTAGCTAGCTAAGTGTGATCTAAGTGCTGGTGTAGGCCTAGAGCAGCATGATTGTGCTATGGTATCTTCTAAATCAGTGGAATAGGCCAAGCATGAATGTTTAGTTAGAGCTAGCAAGCAACATGTAATGTACTTTTTTTTTTTTTTTTTTTAACTTGAAGTGTAAGATTATTATTTTATTTTTTTTCAATAACGGCCAACCAAAAGGCATTCTGCAAGGACGGGCTGGGATTAAAAATAAAGAATATAGGTCAAAACGCACCACAACACTACATAGACCTAAAATGACACAGCATGGTAGCAACACAAGATAACATGGTACAAACATTGGGCTCAAAGGGTAAGGTAGAGACGATGCATCACGCAAAGCAGCCACGACTGCCAGTAGGTAACCGGCTGGTAGCCTAGTGGTTAGCGCGTTGGACTAGTAACCGAAAGGTTGCAAGATCAAATCCCCGAGCTGACAAGGTAAACATTTAAATGAAGAGGGAGAACTGTCCAGTTTGACTGTTTGCAGCTTGTTCCAGTCTCTAGCTGCAGTGAACTGAGAAGCGTGAACCAGGGATGTGTGTGTGCTGTGGGGACCTTTAAACAGAATGTGACTGGCAGAATGGGGCGGCAGTAGGTATCTCAGATTGGGGGGAGTGAGGCCTGAGAGGGTTTTATAAATGCGCATCAACCCGTGGGTTTTGCGTCGGGTATACGGAGATGACCAGTTTACAGAAGAGTATAGAGTGCAGTGATGTGTCTTTATAAGGGTAATTGGTTGCGCATGTGATGGCCGAATGGTAAAGAACGTCTAGCCACTCGAGAGCACCCTTACCTGCCAATCTATGAATAGTCTCCATAATCTAGCATGGGTGCGATGGTCATCTGAATAAGAGTTGGTTTGGCAGCTGGGGTGAAAGAGGAGCGACTACGATAGAGGAAACCAAGTCTAGAGTTAACTTTAGTGTTACGAATCCCTTTGGCTCTACAGTCTAGGGGGATGGCAACGAGACCCGTAACACAACTCATGCAAATTATAACAGTAAAAAAGTGAGAACAAAACCACAGACAACATCTACTGTCAAACACTCATGGTTTATTTGGTAAACACACAGTAAAAGTGGGAGGCAGGAAAAAGGGCTGAGCTGGACCCAAGGAAAGAAACAAATCCAAAAACACCCCTAAGGTAGACTAGCCTACTTCAATACAGCTAACTAACCAAAAATACAGTGGGTGGTCCGCCCAATTCTAACTAGAGTTCTTAGACAAAGTATTCCTACGGGTAGTGTATGCCCATGGACGACTTGTCTTGGTACCTCCCTTTCCACCATCAAACAGTCAAACACCATAACAAAACAATACTCACAGGATAACATACAAAGTTACATGTAGTTGCTAAACCAAATGAGAGATCTACAGAGAGATTGCATGACCGAGAGATGGAGCTGCAGAGAACAACTGAATGGGTTTTCAAACCAAGGGAAAGGGGATGTGATTGGGTAATGGAAACAGGGGGAGGTGTGTCTTCTGATGACTGATTGGGGAACGATTGCCACCTGTGAGGAGAAGGAGAGCAAAGAAATACACACATGATAAGATCCGTAACATTTAGCCTGCAGCTTTGTGCTGAGAGGGACAGTGTACTGGCTTGCCATACTCCCAAGTACTTGTATGAGGTGACTACCTCAAGCTCTGCCCCTCTCCCCACAGGTGTGATTACTACCTCCTGAGGGTTTATTCTTCTTACAAACCACATGACCTTCTGTTTGAGGTGTTCAGGGCAGAGAAAGCTTGTTGGACACTGAAAGCTTTTGAGTGTTTAACACAAAATCCGGGGAGGGGCCAGCTGAGTATGACAATCTGCGTATAAATGAATGCGCTTCCTACTGCCTGAGCTATGTTGATGTAAATTGAGAAGAGCGTGGGGCCTAGGATCTAGCCTTGGGGGTACTCTCTTGGTGACAGGTAGTGGCTGAGACAGATGTTCTGACTTTATACACTGCACTCTTGAGATGGCTAGTTAGCAAACCAGGCCAAAGACCCCTCAGAGACACTACTTAGCCAGCCCACAAGAATGGAATGGTCTACAGCTGGTATTCCCAAACTGGTGTATGTGCAATGCTGTCATGGGTCCCGCAAATAAACATGTGATTTACATTTTAAAAATATATTAAGTACATTTATATTTTCCATTGGGGCTATAGTACATTTGGGGGGGGGGGTTCTTCCCTGAGTGGCCTCTGTTTAATTTTATTTCTGGCAGTGAAACATCTGGGGTTCAGCGAAATAACACAATGTCAAATACAGGTAGCCTAGTCAAATAATTAACATCCTATCACATTAACCGTTACACTCACGGGAATTCCACTAACGGTCCAAATGTAGCTGCAGCTCATTCCGTTTGCTTAAATTGATAAATGGTTAAAAGGCCCAGAGACATACCAGCAGTACTGCACCTGTCGGTGACTCAAGTTCTGCATCCTCGAGCACGTCCAATGCTAGCGTCAGTAATTCTACATTTGTTGTTAGCCCAGCTAGCATGGACGCTGACAGTTGTGAATCTGATGCAGCCGAAAAGCGGCTGTCCCCTTCACCGGGAAAGCACCGAACAAGAGACGGGGACGTTGGACCATCAGAGGCGCAAATATGAGAACTGCATTGATTTAGGGGTTCACTTATATTGGGAGGAGTGCCATTCCTCAGCCACATTAAGTACTTTTGCAAATAAAACAATCTCACAACTCTATGAAACCTTCACTCTTGTCCAGTCCTTTAGAAACCAAACATGCCAATTTGGAAAATAAGCTATGGAGTTTGAGCAAGAATTAAGGCTACTTTCGAGTAAGACATAAAAGCAACACCTGCCATTTAATAAGGGGCTACAAGTGTCTTTATATGGTGAGCTACCGAGTGGCTAGGACAGGAAAGCCTCGTACTATTGTTGAGGACTTCATTTTTCCTCTTGCCGCGGATATGGCTGGGACAATGCCGGGGGAAAAGGCCTCAAACAAGTTTCATGATTCATCAGTGACATAGATGTTTTGAAACAATTGCTACAAGCTAGTGATTTAGATGCGTTAAAGCTGGATGAGTCAACAGACGTGACGGGCCTGGCACAGCTCCTGGTATATGTCTGTTACATTTATGGGCGGTCAATTATTCAAGACATCCTATTCTGGAAAACAGGAGAGGATATTTTTAAAGTACTGGACAGCTTTGTGACATCAACTGGACTTTGCTGGTCAAGATGTGTTGGTATCTGTACTGATGGTGAAAAAGCCATGACTGGGAGACATGGTGTTGTGGTAATGTGCGGGCAATCAGTTGCTCCCGACGCCACTTGGGTACACTGCAGCATCCACCGAGAGGCTCTTGCTGCTAAAATAATACCTGGCGGCTTGAAAGACGTTTGGACAGTGAAAATGGTTAACTTTGTTAACTTCTACTGCCTCTGAAACCCGGATCCGGGATCCCCCCCCACCCCCCCACACACTGATTAGCATAGCTAGCATAGCTTCACAAGTAGATAGTAGCATCTAAATATCATTAAATCACAAGTCCAAGACACCAGATGAAAGATACAGATCTTGTGAATAAAGCCACCATTTCAGATTTTTAAAATGTTTTACAGGGAAGACAAAATATGTAAATCTATTAGCTAAACACGTTAGCAAAATACACCACTTTTCTAACTCCATCAGTTTCTTACTACTTCAGGTGCTATCACCAATTCGGCTAAACTAAGATATTGATAGCCACTAACAAAGAAAAAAACTCTTCAGATGACAGTCTGATAACATATTCATGGTATGGGATAGTTTTTGTTAGAAAAAAGTGCATATTTCAGGTAGAAATCACAGTTCTACATTGCAGCTGCAATCTGAAATAGCGTTGGAAGCAGCCGGAATAATTACTGAGACCGACGTCAATTACCAAAAGAATCATCCTAAAACACTTCAGAAAAATAGACAGCCTACAGCAATCGAAAGACACAGATCTTGTGAATCCAGAGAATATTTCAGATTTTCTAAGTGTTTTACAGCGAAAACACAATATAGCATTATATGAGCGTACCACAATAGCCAGAATCACAACCGCATTTACCAGCTGTAAATGTTAGCGATCGTAACAACCCAACAAAAGATATATAATTTGACTAACCTTGATATACTTCATCAGATGACAGACCTGTAACATCATATTACACAATGCATATAGCTTTTGTTCGAAAATGTGGATATTTAGCAGCACAAATCGTGGTTATACTATGTAATCACTACAAACATTGCATGTATTCTGGCCGGCGCCATTTTGGACTAGCGCCTATTCTTATAAAAATACTATTCATAAACTTGACAAAAAAATATGTTGGACAACAATCGAAAGATAAATTAGTTCTTAATGCAATCGCTATGTTAGATTTTTAAAATTAACGTTACTAGACATATAGTGTGCGTTGCAGCCAGACCAGTGCCTGCAAAAGTGGCGCGCAAACACTGACATTTTTCCACATAAATACATAATAACATCATAAATAGTTCCTACTTTTGGACGAGCTTCCATCAGTATCTTGGGCAATGTGTCTTTTCTTCAAAAGAATAGTTGCTTTGTTGTAAAACGTCCTCTTCACCGTTGGAACTAGCTGCTACCATTAGCTATGTCGCACACACATGTCCAAATCCTCAAACTAGATACAAAGGAAATTCTGAAAAATAGCACTATACTCGCATAAACTGATATAAATCGGTTTCAAATAACATCGTTATGATGTTTCTAACACCTATATTTAATTAAATTACAGACGGATACATCTCTGGTCGATAACTGAGCGTTCCAAAATTTCATCCTGACTTCTTGCCATGCGCCATAACGAACGAGACAAAGAAAGGTACTCTCGTTCCATCCGGCTTTATAACCTCGGACAGCTACGCAGACAGACCATTCCACTTCTCATTGGTTACTGACATCCAGGGGAAGGCGGGTGCAGTTCAATTCAAGCCATAGGATATACACAGGCTTTAAAACTGAACCCAGATCAGAGGATAATTCTCAGACCTTCGCAAGTCATGTCAGGATTTTTGCTGTAGAGGGCGTTCTGGGTCACCCACAGACATAATTAAAACGGTTTTAGAAACTAGACAGTGTTTTCTATCCAATATTAGTAAGGATATGCATATTGTACGATCAAGAATTGAGCAATAGGCCGTTTAATTTGGAGACCAAAATATGCTAATGCGGAACAGCACCCCCTATAGTTGCAAGAAGTTAAAGCAAGGCCCCTGAACTCGCGTGTATTTTCTGCACTATGCAATGATTTGGGCAGCGACCATGTAACGCTTTTACAACATACTGTACACAAGTGTGCTGGTTATCAAGGGGCAAAGTATTGACACGTTTTTTTTAAAATTCAGAGACGAGCTTAAAGTTTTCTTTACTGACAATTTTCATTTGTCTGACTGCTTGCATGATGAGTTTCTCACACGACTGGCCTTTCTGGGTGATGTTTTTTCTCACCTGAATGATTGCAGGGACTCTCCACAACTATATTCAATGTGCGGCACAAAATTGAGGCCATGATTAAGAAGTTGGAGCTCTTCTCTGTCCGCATTAACAAGGACAATACACAGGTCTTTCCATTATTGTATGATTTTTTTTGTGTGCAAATTAACTCGAGGTTACGGGCTATGTCAAATGTGATTATAGCAAAGCACCTGAGTGAGTTGGGTGCGCAATTACGCATGTTCCTTCCCGAAACGGATGACACAACTGGATTCGTTATCCCTTTCATGCCTCATTCCACTTACCGATATCTGAACAAGAGAGCCTCATCGAAATTGCAACAAGTGGTTCTGTGAACATTTTGAATTTAGTCAGAAGCCACTGCATGATTTCTGGATAAGGCTGCGCTCAGAGTATCCTGCCTTGGCAAATCGCGCCTTTAAGACACTGATGCCCTTTGCAACCACGTACCTATGTGAGTGGATTCTCGGCCCTTACTAGCATAAACTAAATGAAGGCACAGACTGTGGAAACTGATTTAAGACAACTCTGCAGTGTTGGTTGTATTGGAGAGTCTATGTCCATCCTTTCAAGCACGCTCTTATTACCCTGTGGGGAGTTATTCACAATTTCCGACGAACAAATGAGTTTTTTTATGTAAGATGGTTAAATAAAGAGCATATTTATTGGTGATTTTTCTGCCCTGGTCCTATAAGAGCTGTTACAACCCGGCTCATGGTAAAACTCACTCATTCTTATGTTTTAATAAATGTATAGTATGTGTGGCAGGCTTACAATGATGGCAAAAAAAACATTTGTGTGTGCTGACCATGGTGCTAGAGGGGGTACGCAGCTGGAGGTTGAATTTAAAAAGGTGTACGGGACTATAAAAGGGTCTAAAAGAACTGAGCCAGATGTTTTTTGGGGGGGTCAAGTTTACGGAGCTCCTTTAGTACCTCGGACTCAGTTTCTCCCTGCGTGCAGTCACTCTGGTAAACAGTGATCATTAAGGTCATTACAGAAAACACCAGACGGATACCTATCAGGATTATTTGTGAGGATAACATCAAGGAGAGTAGCCTTTTCTGGGTGTTGGGAGTCATACCATGTGCGATTTGGTAATCTGAGAAAGATTTACGGGGACCCATTGCTTTAGGACTTGGTCAGGTGGTTTAAGCATGTCCCTGTTTAGGTCACCTAGCAGGACAAATTCAGAGCTAGTGTAAGGGGCCAGGAGAGAGCTTTGGGCAGGTAGGGTACAGGCCGGTGCTGATGGAGGACAATAGCACCCAGCAATAGTCAACAAAGAGCTATTTGAGCATTTTGCAAGTTACATGGGTGGTTTGCCTTTTTAATTATTCAAAAACCCGTACTGTCTTACTATGAAAAATATATTGAGATATATGTATATATATATATATATATATATATAATATTTTTGCCATATTGTCCAGCCCTACAAGGGGGGAAATTGGGTTCACATTTGATACTATTGCTACTGTGCCTTTAAAATAAGATGCTGCATAGTCAGGGTGGCTGCTATGCGGACATGTCCACTGAGCTGGAATTCTGCCCTGTCTGCAGATCCATTTAACTTTGACCACTGCCTTTGTCCGGCTGGATGTACAGGCCCCCAGCTAGAACAACTGGCCAGATGTGTGTGTGTGTGTGTGTTGGCACTGCCACTGACTAGTCCAGGCCTTGCATAATGGCGGAAACATGTAGATCTAGCCCAAAATGTTATCCTGGCAACGAGTGCCTATGAATGTGTTGGTGAAAGGTGAGCATGCTACTTTGCTGACCTCTCCCCCTTCCCTTGATTTGACTCATTCCTTCTCTCTCTTCTCTCCAGCAAAAGAGGAGCAGTATGTTCTGGAGGTCTCTGGTAGAGCAGCAGCTGTAGGAAACTCTAGGTGAGTTACCCTACAGCCCCATGCTGCTCTGGGTGTGGGTACTTTGTATGCGTTAACTTGAGACCTACCGCACACTGAAGACCTTGATGTCTGACCGCACAATGGGCAATTCCCAATTGTTCTACTGTCCTTGTCTGTGTGGCTTCTGGACTTAAGCCTTACACTTCATCTTAGAAGTGTACCTGTTCAATGAAGCGGTGTTGAAGGTGTGTGTTTGTTTCTTTCAATTGTAGTATGGAGCAGCCATGTGACAGGACAGTTGTGGAGAGAGTCTGTGCACATGACCTGACAAGCACTGCAGGTAAGAACTACTGTACTAATCACCCTGTCAGCTGCTAATGCTAACTGTACACTGCTGATGCTAATTGTATTCTGCTAATCATAAACCAAATCACCCGGTCGTCACTAGTTGCCACGGTCATAATCCCTGTCTATTTACTAAATGTAACTTGTCAAATCTGATTTAAACCTAACCACACTGCTAACTTTGACTAACCTTAAATTGTGACCAAAGCCTTCTCCCCCCCGAACCCCCCGATATAGACAATTTTGTCTTTGGCTATTAATGCTAATTGTACATTGCTAATGCTAGTCATACGCCAATGGTCATGCATGGCTCAGTTGGTAGAGCATGATTTATGCAGCTCCAGGATTTTAAGTGTATTAATCGCCCTGTACACTGCTAATGCTAATCGCACACCAATCAGCCGGGGCCCGGTTTCCCAAAACATCTTAAGGCTAAGGTTCATCATTCCAACCTCCGTAGGAACATAGTTTTGCTCACTTTTGGGAGATATAACAATCATTAGGAAAGTTGCACTTAAACAGTTAGTTGCTTTCGACCACTCGTAGAACAGCTAAGTGCGTCGTTAGGTATCTTTTTTTTCTTCCCCCTACCGTGTCACTTCATGCCCAAATCTCCGCTAAACATAGAATCAAGATTATCTGTCTGACTGCCGATAACTACGAAGTTGATATTTGTAGCCATAGGCGATATGTCTAGGCGCTGATCCGTCGTCAGTATTGTTGGGTTATTTCTAATATTAAGGTAAGATTGGAATGGATAAAGCTGATCAGAGATCAGGGAAACTGGGCCCTGTACGCTACTAATGCTAATCATACACCATTCAGCCTGTACGCTGCTAATGCTAGTCGCACACCAATTACCCTGTACACTGCTAATGCTAATAATAAAAAACATGTTTTATTGTCACACAGTGGATAGGTGCAATGAAATGTTTCAGTGTCAGTCAATGATAGTGTGGTGCCCCTGGAGCAAATTGGGTTTAAGTGCCCTGCTCTAGTCTTCAAACCAGCGACCTTTCGGTTGTAGGTCGACCACTAACTGCTAGTTTACCTGCCGCCCTATACACTGCTAACATACTGAAAACATGGCAGAGGTTTACACCCTAAAGATAAATTGCTGTCACTCATGGAGTAAATGGAAAATTGGAGCACCTGCCTGTATCTCCTGGTAAAATGCTTGACATCCATTCTTGTGGTCTAAAATCTACCTTTAAATGACAATGAGGCATTCTGCTTCAGATTTAACAGCAGTGGACTACTCTCTGTTCCCGTCTCCTTCTAGGTCTGACCCCTCCAGCTACTCCTCCTCACCAGATGTGGAAGCCCTTGGCCCCCGTGGCACTCCTCGGCAAGAGCCGAGCGGCTGACGCTCCCAAACCATCGCCCTCCAAGGCCATCCAGATCAACGCACGGCCCCTGCCCGCCACCAAGCCTCGGAGCAAGCCTCCCAGCCCCTCTGTAACTCCCCCCCCCAACACGGTGGCTCTCAACCTGGCCTTCTCAGACCACGACTACTGCCTCCCTCAGAAGGTGCCTGTGGCTATTGCTGAAGAGCCAGGCAAGCGCTGGAATGTCAAACAGCAAGCAGCCATCACCATCAGGACCATCGAGCCACTTGGCAATACCACTACCAGGGCACCCCAGAGGATCCCTGCCCCCTCCTTCCAGACCCTGATCCCTGCCCTGGGTACGAAGACCCAGCAGGCTCCCTTGCCCCTGGATGTAAGGACTGATAGGACTAGCTCTGCGCTGGGGACCCCTGAAGCTTCTCCCACCAGGCAGGAGCAACAGGTTTGTCCCCTGGAGATGAGTCCCAAGAAAGGGAGATCCTACCGGGGCCACAACATTACCTGCTCCCCCAGCCCCAGGGAAGGAAAGGGAGGACGCGAGAGGAAAAGAAGAATCCACCATTCCTCCAGCCCTTGTTCTACTGACTCGGAGTCTGACTTTCACTCGTCCTCTTCTCAGTCTAGATCTTGCTCTCCACCCAGGAAGAGGTGAGATGCTCATCCCCTCTTTGTTTCTGTCTTAAAATCTATTTGTCCCCTCACTGGGCAAGGCAGTGTCCTCTATTGGCACTGAGTCTTAAATCTGACGGGATGAGAATGTCCATATTCATCCCAGTCATCTCTAGTCAGTGTGGGGAAAATGGCTGGTTCATGCTATGGGCACAGATGTCAGTTTTGAACAGACTTAGCATGAGTTCTCAATCTGTCACCCCCCCATCTGCTACCAATGTAGCACTCAAAAAGGTGATGTCACATGTAAACCGATGACTAATGGCGATATCTAATCCGTCCGTCATCTGACATCACTGACAGATTCCCCCCTCTCCTCCAGGTACAGGCCTCGTCACTCTAAGAGCAGCTCCAGTTCCTCGTCTTGCTCCTCTCGTTCCTCCTCTCGTTCCTCCTCTCCTTCCGTGTCCCGCTCTCCTCCCAGGCGGCGCTATTCGTACTCCTCTTCCCGGTCTGGGTCCTGGAGTAGGTCCCGTTCCCGCTCTCCCCACAGACGGGCGTGGCGCAGAGGCAGGAGTCCACGCAGGTAATTAAAGCACTTTCCTTGTGAACAGCCGTGGGGTAAAAAACAAAATTAACCGCATGCAGTCTGTGTACATTGCCTAAAGAAATTATTCACCCCTGGACTTCAACATTTCCTTGCTACAGCCTGAATTTAAGATGCCACTGGCCTACACACAACCATGTCAGAAATGATTTAATAATAATGAAAAGCATAAATGTCTTGATTATTCAACTCCGTTATGGCAAGAGTAAGTATTTGCATTCACACGTTGCATGGACTAATTCTGTGTTTAATATGATTCAAGAATGAATAGCTGTATTGCTGTGGCTAGAAAGGTGTGGTGGTGGTGTACTGCATCAAACGCTGGTCAGTCAGGTGAAATGTTGGGACTGGGTTCAGTGCAGGGCTGGGTTCAGTGCAAAGCAAACCTCAGGAAGACGCTGATCCCACCTTGTGTGCTGGTCCTCCACAAATGAAGCAATCATCCCCTTCAGGGTGCTGTTTACCCTCTCGTCAGGTTTGTCTGAGGATGGTAGGCAGTGGTCAGCTTGGCAGCTACACCCTAGTAGGTACTGAGCTCTTTGTAGATTCCTGAGATTAACTGCGGAACTCGGTCAGATTTTGGTCTGGAATCCTGACTCTGGTAAAGACCTCCCTTCACAGAATTGGAGCAATGGCGGATGCAGTGGCTTTGTTGGGGGGGGGAAACGACTCCACACAGTGTGTAGATGTCCACTACCACCAATAAACATTAATTCTGGGTCCCTTGGCTGGGAGAAAAAGGTCCCATGAGGTCAATTCCCAGCATTTCATTTGGTTGGTTCACCTCGGTCTGCTGCCAGAAATGCAAAACTGCAGACTTCACACTGCTGTACAAACTTCTTGGTATCAACCCTCATGCCTGGCCAGGTAAGCCGCCTCCTGTAAATTTCCGTAGGGCTTAAACGCCAAGATGGCTACTCATGATAAGCTTGGATATCTGGTCAGTCAATGTAGAGGGGATGACGACACGTTAATGGGTGCTATGTGTTTCCTCTCCTTTTGGAGCATAATTCAGGATAAAGTATTGAACTTCTCATTGACGCGAGACAAGTCTGCGTTGTACAGACTTGTGGATTGCCATGATGGCGGCATCATTCTGCTGTGCTCTCCACACATCATCCAGACACTTAGCGGAATTTCACTCCCTTAAGGTGGTTGAGTGCGTCGGCTGCCTTTGAAAAGTCAGTCACAAATGCGTGGTGCCATACCCAGGAAGCGCTGAAAAGCCTTGAGGGATCTGGGAATTGGGAACTGTTGCAACTTTGGCTGGATTACATGGGTACCCTCAGCATTAATCACATGACTAATGAACTTTGTTAGTTCTGGCAAGCAGAAATAACACTTTAGTCTGTCGAAGACGGACTGTCTTGCAGATGGTCAGTGACAGGAATAGATTATGATTCCGACTAGATACACAAGACTTTCCTCTCAGATCCCACAGGACTTGTTTACTCAATTTATTGTCCCCATGGGGAAACTTTGTTGCAGTGTCATGTACACATTTAAAGTAGCGTTTAAACGGTCTCCATCAGCCTTTAGAAGGTTGCTGGAGCGTTCTTCAAACCAAAAGGCATGATTTTGAAGGAGGGGTGACAAAGGCAGTCTTGTCCTGACTGGCGGGATCCATTGCCAATATCCGCTGTTTAGATCCAGGTTATTGAAGATGGATGCTCCTGCCAGAGATTCCAGTATGTCATTAATGCTCGGTAGAGGGTAGTTATCGCTTTATGGCATTCGGCTTCCTGTCTACACAGAATCGATATCCACCATCTTTCTTTGGAATCAGGACAACTGGTCAAAGCCCATCCATTAAAAAGGTTCCACAACTCAATTATCCAATATGCTTTTTGAGATTTGCCAGATTGGCGGGGGCTAGCCTGTAGGGATGCTGCTTTATGGACTTCATGCTGGGTCTTGATTTGGAGAGTTTGGAGACTGTCTGGGGGTAAGAGTTCAGACCTCACTGTTCCTCTCCAACATCTGGGAGAGCTGCCACCTCTCGTTATGACAGACATGCTTGTTTTATGTAGAAATCGGCATCAAGTTTGCTTTTGCTCTCGGATAAGAGGGGTACGGCTGTAAACTGGGTGATTAGCCTGGTTCCCTTGCTTCACTGGTAGAACTTGTTTTTGTCTGTCTTGACCTAGCCAGTACTCTGGATAAGGTAGCAGGCTCCAGCCTGAATTCAGTGCATTTCCAGGTTGAAATGGATGAGGCCAGGAATGGTCAGAGCGCAGCTATGACGGTTCGGGCATCAAAATAGTCAGTCCACTGAAGTGCATTCAAGTCCAGGACAAGGCTTACAGCAAATGCAAGGCACGTATCTGCAAGAATAGCCACAGGAAGGTTAATCTCATGCAGCTTTATTTTCATATAAATCCAACCTGAGGGGGTGGTAGGTTTTCCAATGGCTAAGTACAATGGTCCTTCCTCCAAGGTTTGAAGCTCCTCATGGGAGGAGCTACAGGGACCTCGTGCATCAGGGTAGGGTGTAAGTTGTATTGTCGATTTATGGCCTTCCCTCCAGTTCCCAACAATCAGAGTTCCCAATAGTTGCGAAATAGAAGAGACGGCTAGTTGTGCTGTCTGAAGGCTTCATGGTGGACATGGAGGCTGACCCAATTGTCTTTCATTCTTTCTGACATTTTTAAAATTCTTATGCTGGCCATAGGGGGGGGGGGCAAGAACCTGGAGGGTGTGACTTTACACCTCCAGCACGTCACTGGACTTTTGTCTTGGATCTTGGGCACATACGGCTGAGACTGGTTATCCCAACGAGAGTTGGTTGCATACCGCCATGAGGGAACAGGGTTTTGAGTTTGAGAAGGGCTGGAAGCACCAAGACGCACCAGATCATGCACATTCTGCGCCTGTTCCCGACGTTGACTGACAAGGCGGGGAACCATGTTTTTAAGAATGAGTTTGACCATCTCCTGCTCAGTAATGTCAGCCTTCCATCTCCTGACTAGAACTCGATAGGATGAGGCAACGTCCCATATTGTCTCTGCTTCACCCTGGACTCTGTTGTGAATCCATTCCACTAGTTCATCCTCATAGTCCTCTGAGAGGAATAGTTTTGAAACTCCTTCCAGGTTGATATGTTCATGGGCAATCTCCCAGAAGTCTCTTGCTGTACCATGGAGAACACTGCGGAGGGTGGCAAGAACCTCTAAGTCAGTAAGGGGCCAGATATAAAGTATCATTACACTTGGAAAAACAGCAGCTCGACGTCTTCTGGGCTGCCAAAAGTGGGGGGATGTCATTTGATGGGGAGGGAGCTCTAACTGTGGCAGGTGGTCTTGGGGAAAACAACAGGAGTTCTGTTTAACAGTATCTTCATAGTTTTTTGTTGTTGTACTGTTGCCTGTTCATATTCCCTATTTATTTAACCAGGAAGGGCTCATTGATTTGAAATCTCTTTTTCAAGCGCGTCCTGGGCAGCACCAAGTCATTACACAATTAGACTGACAACATGAAAAACTACAAGTAATCTAGTAAAAACCATAGAATTCAAGAGTGTAACAAAATCATAAAACAGCAAATTAAAAACATTGACATGTCAGGGAATCGGTCTCAATCCTTCATCAGTGATTTAAAAACACCAATCGGGACAAGTTCTTCCAGTTTTAAAGTATTTTGTAAGGCGTTTCAAGCTGCCGGCACAGAGTACATAAAAGCCCTTGCCAAATTCAGTTCGGACATTTGGAACAGTTAGCAGGACCAAGTCCTGCGAACGAAAAGTACCCACCACATTTCTGAACAATAAAAATTTAAGTAAACACTTTGAAGTTTGGAAATGTGATATTAATGTAGTTGAATATAACACATGAGATCTGGCAAAAGATAATGCAAAGGAAAAAACAGTCTTTGTTCATAGACGAAACAAAAGGCCTTAACTTTTCTGCGCTACGGATACCAAATACGGGTTCACTTTCCTAAACAACCGCTGAATTGCAGGGCGCCAAATTCAAAAATCTTCCTAAAAATATAATCATGCAATCACAAGTGAAATATACCAAAACACAGCTTAGCTTGTTGTTAATCCACCTATGGTGTCAGATTTTGAAAATATATTTTACAGCGAAAGAAATCCTAGCTTTTGTGAGTGTAGCTTTCAATGCTACTTTAGTTTAGCCTTATATTAGCTTGGTTAGCTTGGTCATGAAAGTAAGAAAAGCAATCAAATGAATCGCTTACCTTTAATAATCTTCGGGTGTTTCCACTCACGAGACTCCCAGTTACACAACAAATCTTCTTTTTGTTCGATAAATATTACTTTTATCACAAATGCCATTTGGGTTGAGCATTATTTTGAGAAAACAAAAGCCGTGTTCCGTTCGACAAATCCCCAAAAGTATCCGAAATGGTCGTAGAAACATTAAATATTTTTTATAATCAAACCTCACGGTTGTCTTTAACAAACATAATCGATAATATTTCAACCGGAGCATAACCTATTCATTAACCTGTTTGGGGTGCAAGCCCGACCTCGGACCGAAAATGACACCCCTGCAGAGCGCGAAATTCAAAATCTATTTTTTAAAAATATTTAACTTTTACACATTAACAAGTCCAATACAGCATTTGAAAGATAAACATCTTGTCAATCCAGCCAACATGTCCGATTTTTTAAATGTTTTACAGAGAAAACACCACATATATTTATGTTAGCTCACCACCAAATACAAAAGTGGACAGACACGTATGAATTATGATTATGAAGTATGAATTATGATTGAAGTAGCATGCACAACCAACCGAAATAAACTAAAACCAACCTAAAGAGCCCAGAAAAAACGACCTCAGATGACAGTCATATAACATGTTACACAATAAATCTATGTTTTGTTCATAAAAAGTGCATATTTTAGCTATAAATCAGTTTTACATTGATGCTACCCAAAAATGCTAATACATAGCTACAGTCTGAATCCAGCCGGGAGTAGCCAGAGAAAATACATACACCAACGTCGGCTACTAATTACACCTCATAAAACATTTCAGAAAAACATATGGTGGATAACTAATGAAAGACAGATATCTTGTGAATACAGACAACATTTCCGATTTTTGAAGTGTTTTACAGCGAAAACACAATATATCGTTATATTAGCTAACATCATAAGCTAGCATAAGGCAGCATTGATTCTAGTCAAGCGCTAGCCTAGCATAGTTAGCAGAGTTAGCATTCAACAGTTCGACATATATATGAAAAAGCATCCCAAATTGGGTCTTATCTTTCTTGGTACTCCATCAGAATGTTGTAACGGGGTCCAATGTCCAGTAGAGTCTTTAGTTGGGTTCCAGAACGAATTATTTCCCTCTTTGGTTAGCTAGCACGGTAGCATTGCTGCGCCAGAAAGCGTTTCTTCAAAAAATTCTTCCGTCGTTTCACATCTAAAGTCCAGAATAAATTGCAATAATATAATTAAAGTATATTGAAAAAACATACTTTAGGATGATTTTGTGACATGTAGCAAATAATATCGTAGTCAGGCATCATATTCAACGTTAACTACCTTGTTCCAGAAGCCGAGATCAAATTATCCTTCGCGCCCGGATTTTTATTTTAACTGCGCAGGTCTCACAAGAAGTTGTGTTATTCAGTCCAGGGACGAGATATTCGACTCCTTTCAATTCTCACTTCCGCATTACAGTCTGACGAACGCCTCTGACGTGTTTATATGGTCCCAAGTCAAATGGCCTTTTATAGAGAAGGTCTTAAAGAGACACATCGCATTTTGGGAAACTCAATTCGGCTGGGAAAATGGCTGTAAAAATATTTCTGTTCGACTTAGAGAAACAATTCAAACCTTTTTAGAAACTACAGACTGTTATCTATCCAACAGTAGTAAATATATGCATATTGGAAAATAAAAAGTTTCTTAGGAGGCCGTTTGAAAATGTGCACACATTTTCCAGTTTTTTCAATATTCAGCGTGCAGCCATAACAGGTTAAGAGAGAAAAGGAAAATGGTGAGCTCATCCCGCGCGCGCAGGAAATATTCAGAGGACACCTAACCTCTTTTGAAACATCTCGCTAATTTTTCAAAATAAAAGCCTGAAACTATGTCTAAAGCCTGGTCACAGCCTGAGGAAGCCATTGGAAAAAGAATCTGGTTGATAACCCTTTAAATGGAGGTTAGACGTGCCAGGAAACAAAGATTTTTTTTATTTTTTATTATCACTTCCGGGTTACTTTTTCTCAGGATTTCGCTTGCAGAATAAGTATTATTTTTCTCACAGAGAATATTTTGACAGTTTTGGAAACTTTGGCGTTTTCTATCCTAATCTGTAAATTATATGCATATTCTACGATCTGGGCCAGAGAAAATGTCCGTTTCCGTTGGGTACGTTATTTAAAAAAATATATATATAATAATAATAATAATAATACTGACCCCTAGCGCTAAGAAGTTTTAATGTCAATCTTCTCGGCCAAATGTAAATAGTCCCCCACAAAATCGATACAGTTCAAAGAATACCTCAGGCAAACTCCCTTTAACTTTAAAATGTCACACCAAATACGACTGGCTGGGGACAAATACTCCGACACTGAACATCAAAAGGAGCATGTAGGAAAGTCTGCAGTGAAAAGCACTGGAGCGATAGAGGGGACATAAGAGAGGGGTCTTAGCTGTTGACTTCTGGCCTGCAGTTGCACGGTCTGTCTGATACACCTGATGGTTTGTTTTTCAAAGCTTTGCAACAATGTTGCTATTACTCCACGCGAACATTGACAGGAGCGGTCCCAAAAGATTACAACCACAACCTAGAGCGCTAACACCGGCGATTTGACTTGACTTAAACACTTTACAACTTAGCACGCTGAACATAAATGATTTCTGCAGCGTTGGACACTGTCAAGCTGCCCGCACCAACCGAGAGCCATCTTTACTTCCTCCCTGACTGCTGGTGCGCTCTTAAAGTGGCAGCGCACGGTGAAGGCTCCGTACAGGATTTTGCCGCCATTTCTTTACCCCACACAACTCAGGTCCCTCAGATGAGCAGTGATTTCAAACCACGAAGACCGGGGAGGTTTTCCAATGCCTTGCAAAGGGCACCTGTTGGTAGGTGGGTTAAAAAAAAAAGCATTTTAGATGGTGTATCAATACACCCAGTCGCTACAAATTAGAAACAGAATATAGCTAAGCACAGGCAAAATTCTAGCGGAAAACCTGGTTTTCTGCTTTCCAACGGACACTGGGAGACAAATTCACCTTTCTACAGTACAATAACTTAAAACACAATGTGAAATATACACTGGAGTTCTTGAGTGGCATAGTGAGTTTTGACTTAAATCTATGGGTGTCTAGCAATGATCAACCAACTTGACAAATCTTGGAAGAATTGTATTAATGTGCAAATCAAGGGTTGTAACTGTTTCAAGGACAGAACCATGAACAAAGTGATCTATACTATTCCGGAACAGAACCGTTGGATTGGAACTGGTTAATAGCATTCTTTTACATTTTCAGGAGTTGTTTTCCAGTCCCACGAATCAAAGCGCCTATGCAAATCCCTCACTGTAACGCAAACTTATTCTAGCGTCTGCCTGCCAGCTGGAAGTCTTTACCAGTGGGTGTAGGCTACCTGCCCCTCCCCCTCTGACGAAATTAGGGAGTGATGTTAAGGATACTATAGGTTTCATGTTGGATTTATTAACTACATAAAGGTAAGATGTTAATTCTAGTGCTGCTCTGCACACAAGTGTTTTAGCTAGGTATTGTTAGTTCTGGTCCAACGCTAAACCAACTCGGAAGATCAAAGACATTCAAAGTTCCTCCATAGAAGCTGCTTCTCCGTAGGTAAAATTCTGTGGGCCTAATTCAGGTAATGCATGTCCTAACAAGATGCCCTTCAAGGAATGCTTTTTCACCCTCAATTTCTGAATCTCATGCCCTACACTGACTCTTTCATTATCATTAAACCATGCTTATATGGCAAAATACACATTTCTCTATACAGATTCAATCGCTTACCTGCTGCACAGCTAGCTGCTCTATCCTCACCGATTTGTTTAAATTTGTCTAGCTAAATAAAAATTAAAAATTCAGGTTTACAGAGAAAGGAACGATAAACAGTTTTTGGGGGGGTTTGAAACCGGTTCAGAACTTTATTTTGCTGGTCGGAACAGTGGCTGTAACGCAACAAAATGTGAAATATGTCAAGGGGTATGAATACTTTCTGAAGGCACTATGTTCTCCTGACTACTTGGGGTAATGTACTTGGCTTTATTGATACAGATTTTTTTTTATTTTTTAATATACAACATTGATCGCCTTGCTCTCATTCTGTTTCTTCCCATAGCCCCTCTCTCAGACCAGGCTACCGGCCTGAATCTAGAGAAAACAGCCAGGAGGTGAAGAGACTCAAAGAAAAAGCGATCGTGAGTACATTTCTATCCAAGTGAAGTTGGCGATTTGTGCCTTTTTTCAAGAATTGCTGCTATCTGTGCCCATTTAGTAACCTCCATAAGAGTTTATCGTGTATCAATGAAGAACAAGTCGGAACGGGACAGTCTGTCTCTGGGTCAAGTTCTGTGTCTTTGGGTTCAGTTTTCCAGCGCAGCATGTCTTCTCCAGTTGAAGACTGAGGCATTTGTCTGAGACGGGTCAGGAAGGGGGGGGGGGGGGAGAAATTAAGCCAATCGTGGCGCAGGATAAGAAATGTCATCTGACTGTCATTCTCACTCCCCCCTCAGGAGGAGCGTAGGGTTGTTTATGTAGGGCGAATCCGGGGGACAATGACTCGGAAAGAGCTGAGGGAACGCTTCTCTTACTATGGAGAGATTGAGGAGTGCACTCTACACTTTAGAGACCATGGGTAAGTACTCTCAAACATAGGTCATGTTTTGTTTCAACAACGAGTATTTCCTCATGTTCAGTAGGCATGATTATGGAAAACATTTTGAAACTAAAAATAAGTGTCTATAGAACAAGTCTGTCTTACTGCCTCATCACAGAACATTTTCCTCGGTTTTACGCTTACTGGACCATACTTGAAAACAGATTTTTATCCCAGTGCTAACACCTAGGCTTTACCCTGTCAGTTACATGAACCCCCCCCCCCCCCCCAGTGCACTGTCTTTGAACCTGGTTGACCCTTTCTGTGGTCTCTCAGGCCAATCTACAGCTGCTACAGCAACAACCGGGCTTGTTTATAACTGGGGCCTCTTGGCTAAACCACCAGGTGGCTCTTTTAAGAACAACTCACACCTCGACATACATAGTAGTCATTGGTAGTGTTCATGTCACCAAACGGAAGGAAACCGACCAGCAGGTCTACCTGGACTATGACGTTTATTGTAGTCTCTGCATTTTATAAAAATATTATCAATTGTGTGCCCTAATGAATCAATACAACCCTTGCTGACTAATGCATGTGTTTTCATATTTGCTTTCCATCTCTGTGATAGGGATAACTATGGGTTTGTGACGTACTACGATACGAAGGACGCTTTCACAGCCATCGAGAATGGTGGCAAGCTCCGTAAACCCGACGAACTCCCCTTTGACCTTTGCTTTGGGGGAAGGAGACAGTTCTGCAATGCCAGCTACGCTGATCTAGGTAGAACATACTTTTTTGGGGTGTCGTCAACACTGGTACAAGTTGTCAGTTTTCAGATAAAATGATCATAGATCTTTATTTATTGTTCTGGCAACTTTCTTGATATACACCTACATTGATTGCAGTGACGCAAGGAGAGTTAACAGTGACACTAATGTTCTTTCTCTCTTCCCTCCAGATTCTAACCGTGAGTATGACCCATCGCCTGCAAAGGGCAAGTTTGATGTACTTGACTTTGACACTTTACTGAAGCAGGCCCAGAAAGGTCTGAAGAGGTAACAGAGGTCAGCCCACTGGGGGCGCCATGCTAAGACTTACCTCAGAGCTGCGGCAGGCTCCTCCCACCTTCAACTCTGCCTTCGCCTTGACCTAGGGGTGGATCGCAACCAATGGTCAAAACGTTAGCCAGCTAACATTGATAAACATACAGATGTAGCTATTTTCTGGTTCATAAAAGCTACAGTTTAAAGCTGCAATCTGAAAAATTACCTTGGATTTTGGGTTATGAGAGTAAGGCATTGTAAGACGTTCAAAGGGCATTAAAGTTATGTTCAAGTCGATGGAATCGATGTGATTAATTGAATCAATACATCAGAATCCGTGTCATTAATTGAATCAATACATCAGAATCCGTGTCATTGATTGAAAATGGTTGGATGGCAGGAAGTCTGCCTTGTCATATGGGTTGTTTTAAGTGTGAAATCATTTATGCCATGTTCGTTTCAAGCCTGTATCTTTATGAACTCTGAAATGTTATTTCTGAATATTTTGAATGACAGCTGGCTAAAGCATTGTCCTGCATTGTGACATAGCTACCGGTCTTTATTTAGGTAGGGTTTTTTGTGTGTTTTTGTTTCTGCAAGCTTACACCTTCTATTGAAGTGAAGATTTGTATGAAAAGATTAAAAGCAAAAAAAGAAATGAAATGGAAAACTTTTTAAGAGGAAAGAATTTATTTAAATGTATAATCAGATTTTCCACAATGTATGGAAAAATTACGTTTTAGAAATGGGGGGGAATACTTAAGTGAATATTCCCTGATATTTGGGAGAAATGTACCGATAACCTAAATAAACCAAACATTTTAAACTGGTTGACATTTTGATTTTTGTCTAGAGTATATCACTGACTGACCTGAGTCAATATTGGTTTTGAACATGGCTCCAGTCTGTGTTGCTTTTCATTCATTCTTGACAGACTGATTCCAGAGCTGGGAAACCAGAGGAGACTATTGGTTTTGGTCACCTGTCCTCCCCTCATTTTGTAAAGGGTCAAAGCTAATCGAGGAAACTAATGTCGTTGTATTTAATGACTCCTCCACTTGCCTGTCATCAGGAGAATGAGTGTAAAGTGATAATACATTTAAATGAGTTGTAAGACATTTTACAGATTAGGATGAGAAGCATGCTTTTCTCAGAAAACTGCTGATTTCAAAGGGGGTGTGAAGAATCTTCTAGATTTGGCATTGTTTAAGATTTTTGTTCAATAACGCCTAAATGAAACTGTCTCGTTGAGTAGGCCAGGAGGCTAAACCAGAAAAACCTTAACCTCTACCAAATAAAACTGGCGAAGCCACAAAATTACTTCTGTGCAAGGGTGTTCATTTACATAGTACCATTTTTCTTTCGGAATCACTACCTCAAAGTATACACGAGGACAGCTAAACAGTGCTATCAAAAAGCCCCCCCCAAATACCAAACATCAGCTTTAATTTTCCACCCAGCTAGACGTGAGTTTTTAATTGAACCTTTGCAATTGGTATATAACATTTACAGAATCCCATCACTACTGACATGGTGTCTTCCAATATGCCTATTCACATTAACGCGCCATTCGGGACAGGCACTACAAAGCCAGCCCAATTGCCGTAGCTATGGTCCTTATTCCAGCATACCCAAAACCTACAGACGGGAACAGACACAGCGCTCATCCAGAACATTAAGAGCAATGTCAAATTGAAGATGAAAGCTTGTCTGTGTATTCCTTTATATCATACCAAACTTACTGAAGGGAGGTAATGTATTAACAGAGATCGCTAAGTTAACTTGTGTCGACCCACATTGCTAACATAGCTGAAAATGTAGCAGGGAAGGGTAGATGAGTGTGTTAGCTTACCAAATGGTGTCATTGACGGACTTCTCCATCACGTTACCTTCCTTTCCCGATGCGACCAGGTTTCGGGAAGCCGGGATAGGCAGCCTGCCGTGACATTTTCTCTTCCTTCCTTGTGACGGACATAGAACCGGAAGGGCTGGAGCTCCAGATACCACCTGGTCACGCAAGCATGCCTGTCCTTCATGGTCTGGATCCACGTCAGGGGTCTGTGTGCAGGTCAAATTATCTCCCAAGAAGGTAGTACCGGAGGCTATCTTGTGCCCACATCGAATACATGGTTTCTCTGGTCAAGAGCTTCCGACTCAGGTACAGCAGTGGAGCGCTTCCTGTCCCCCCTTTTTATTAAGGTACTGCAGTGCCAGCTAAACCCGCCATGAGCCCATCGACTCACCCGATGGCAGGTCTCTGGGGAGATGTCAAACTTCACCAGCAGCGCTTCCTTCAGGTCCTTGTAGACGTTGGACAGCCCCTCATCCATTGCTGTGTAAACCTCTTAAGGCCTGTGAGCAATGGGACTAGCCTGCAGGCCAGGTGTCAGACATCTTGCTTCACACAGGCAGATGACAAATACTCCAGTGTCTTTGTGAATCAGGGCTGCTGCTCAATGCAAGCCATTTCAATCTACGGTGTTCACAGATCGATTTTTAAGCAAAAACGTAGCTTGGAACCGGTACCAGAACCACACAGGTCACCTAAACAGGGGACTTTACATCAAAGATGTTAAGAAATGCTAGCGGCCGTGACTGAATTCAAACATGAGTTGGCTTCAGAGTGTGGTCAAATTATTTTGACAATTCGCTTTAGCCAGCTGGTGTGCAACTGTGGCAAAGTTTGTTTGACTTTGGATAGCCTATCTCCGGAGCTAGTTAGGGACTCAATAAATTACACAATCTAAGTTGTAAAAAATATTGTCTGTTGCATTTGTTTGTTTTTTTTACATTTTTTAGTCATTTAGCAGACGCTCTTATCCAGAGCGACTTACAAATTGGAAAGCTCATACATATTCATCCCGCTCCCCCCGTGGGAATTGAACCCTGGTCCCCCCGTGGGAATTGAACCCACAACCCTGGCGTTGCAAGCGCCATGCTCTACCAACTGAGCCACACGGGACCACGTTGCACACCTTTTAGTTCTCATTGAATGCTTTTCAATATGTGTGTATACATTTCTACGGACATAGAACCGGAAGGGCTGGAGCTCCAGATACCACATTTCTACAATTTATTGTTGGTTTGAGCTTTTGCAGTCAATGAAATGTGGAGCTACTGGAATTTTAACATTTTCCCAAGTACATTGTGTAATTTATAGATGGCCCCTAACTACACCATACGTATATCCAAAGTCAACCCAAATTGACCACTGGAATTAGAGATTGGGTCACATGCAGCTGCACTCCAAATTGATGATTAGACTACTTGTGTGCTGTGGGCAGGATGAAAAAAAACAAAACACTTTCATTTACATTGTGATGCTGTCACGGCCACCAGTCTCACAAAACTCAGTTTTGGACAAGACTGACTTGACAAAAATGATCCTATTTACACTTTGTACTCAATTTTGCCAGTAGAATAAATGTTTGACTCAAATCGATGACACATAGGCTGTTTTCTAAATGACAAGTTGTTTTTTAGGAGCATTTGCTCTTTAAAACATTTCCACACTAGCTGCTGAGAGGATATTCTCGTGCGTCCTCTGCTGAAGTAGGTTATCGAGGAGGGGAGAATACTCGGAGGGGTTTTCTCTTTTGGTTAAAAGTCTGTCCTCTCCTCCGTGACCCAGAAACTGATAAGTGGTCGAATGGTCAAGGAGGGGGGTACACTTTTCACTCCACTTCGATTATAAGTGATTTTGATAACCTACGATGTTAATTATCCTAACCTGCTGCGTAAATTCTCCTAACTTGCTACACAGTGGCGTGAAAATAGTGTTTCTCGGTCGAGGAGCGTGCCAATTCGTTAGTAGGCAAATGGAAGACGGTCCTCCGCTCCTCAATAGTCACCTTTTGGCGAGGAAGCACAGGGGTATCCTACCTCGGAAGGGTTTTGATATCTGCCACACCCCCTTTGAATCCGCTGTTCTATGGTCGGAGTAGAAAAGCATGCAGATGTTTTTTTTAAGTATTGCTACTTTTCCTTTG